>NC_080041.1:102767597-103032075 GCF_012489685.1 Lotus japonicus | reverse complement strand
TTGGAGAAGTCCGTGATAATACTTGGAGAAGTCCTGTCTAATACTTGTATTGGAGAAGTCCTTGATACTTGCTAGTGAAAATCTTGGTGTGGCCAAGTACTGGACGTAGCCCAATCGTTTAGGGTGAACCAGTATAAATTCCTGTGTGCTGATCGTTCTGCTTCATTTACTACTTCCGCTGCACTAAAACAGTTTTTGGAAAAGTCACCAGAACAATTTTCTTAAGAACTTATCTTCTTTTCATGAACTAAAGTTTTAACAAGTAATTTTTAAGAACACAATTCAAACCCCCCCTTTCTTGTGTTACTTATTTACATATCAATTGGCATCAGAGCTTAGGCTCTAGAACTAACATCTTAACAGGTGTAGAGTAAAGATCCATGGCAGAAGATCAAGCTATCGCTACGGGCTCATCCACCAACAAGCCTCCTTTCTTTGATGGAACCGAATATCCCTACTGGAAGACGCACATGCAACTTTTCATAGAATCCTCAAGCTACAAGTTGTGGGATATCATTGAAAATGGCAACATCGTCTATAAAGATGACGCTGGTGAACCCATCAAGAAAGATCAGCTGACAGAAGCTCAACGCAAAGACTATCAACTCAATTCAAAGGCAAAACTATTTCTCTTATGTGCCTTAAGCAAAGCTCAGTTGGACAAAGTTGATGGACTCGCAACTGCCAAAGAAGTATGGGAAGCTCTAGGGCTTGCCTATGAAGGTACAGTAAATGTACGTCAAGCCAAAGTAAGTTTACTAGTGGCTGAATATGAAACCTTCAAAATGAAGGATAATGAAACCATTGATGAAATGTTCGCAAGATTTCAAACCATTATCAATGGTCTTCGAAATCTCGATCGCACATACGCACACATTGATCAAATCACAAAAATACTGAGGTGCCTTCCTAAAAGATGGAGACCCAAAGTTACTGCTATCCAAGAAGCAAGAGATCTTAGCACACTAAAACTTGAAGATCTCCTGGGATCTCTGAAGGTTCATGAGATTTAACTTTCTCAAGATGAAAGCCTAAAGAAGCAGAAAAGCATCGCCTTCAAAGCTAACATCTCCAAAAACAGTCAGACGAAAGAAATGTCTGATGAAGAAGATTCCTCAGAAGAACTGTCCGATGATGAGCAAGCACTGTTCAACAGAAAGTTCAAAAAGATGTGGATCAAACAACAAAGAGGAAAAGGCCTGAAGAAGGACAACAAAAGAGAATCAAGTCAGAAAAAGAAATCCTTTCCACACAAAGGTGAAAGCACCTCAACTGCAGACAAAAGCAACATTACATGTTTCGAATGCAAAAAGCCAGGTCACATCAAACCAGACTGTCCTAGACTAGCTAAAAAGCCTGTCAGGAAACCATTCTACAAGAAGAAGAAAGCTCTAGTAACTGGCTGGGATGATTCTGAGAACAACTCTGAAGATGACGAGGAAGAAGAAGATGAAGAATCTCTATTCGCTCTCATGGCTTCAGTAGATGGATCAGATGATGATGAAGATGATGAGGTAAGATCTGAAAACCTTGAAGAAGAGTTTAATGAACTGCTTGAACATTCTTACACTTTATCTGAAAAATACAAGAACCTGAAGAAACAGTTTTCCAAGTTGCAAAAAGAACATGAGAAAGTTTTAAAAGAAAAAGATTCCATTATTCTTGAAAATGAGTTTTTAAAGAAACAAGACTCCACAATGGAAGTATCTGCTTTAAAGAAAAGAATCAAAGTTTTGATTGATGATTTATCTACCTTCACAATAGGGCATGACAACTTAGTTAAACTATGTGGAAACAGTAGAGACTTATATGATAAAAGTGGTCTGGGTTTTGACAGCAGTGAACCGTCTAATGAAACTATGTCTGATATATCGTTTACTTCTTCTATTGATAGTGAATCTAAATTTGTTGTGAACTGTTCAATAGATAGGGAAGGAAAGAAAATCTTCTATGAGAAGAAGATTCCTCCCAAGCGTGCAACTAACCCTATAGGACCCAAGAAAATCTGGGTACCTAAGAAATCAATAATTCCTGTTGCAGATTTACTTAACAGAACGAAGGAAACGCCAACAATGGTACCTGGACAGTGGATGCTCGCGTCATATGACGGGAGAAAAGTCTATGTTCCCCAAGATTCGAGTTAGATCTGATGGTGGATGTGTAACCTTTGGTGGAAATCAAAAAGGATTCATTGTTGGAGAAGGTACTGTTGGTAAGGAACCTGTTCCAGTAATTAATAATGTCTTATTAGTTGAAGGGTTAAAACATAATCTACTTAGCATAAGTCAATTATGTGATAGTGGATTCACTGTTTCCTTTAATAAAGTGAAGTGTAGTGTTACTGATTCCGATGACAAAATCATCTTTGAAGCTCAGAGACAAGGGAATCTATATACGACGAACTTGGAAAACCTAGCAAATCAAAATGTAACTTGTCTAGTATCATCAGAGGATAATACATGGCTTTGGCATAGGAAGCTAGGGCATGCATCCTTAAGGACCATTACTAAAATCATAAGTAATGACTTAGTACGTGGTTTGCCAAAACTATCTATTAAATCTGATGCTACATGTTCTGCATGTACTCAAAGCAAATAGCATCGTACCTCCTGTCGTGCTAAAAACTTTGTCAGTACTAGCAAACCTCTGGACCTCTTACATATGGATTTGTTTGGTCCCACTAGGGTAGCTAGGGTTTCTGGAAAAAGATTTTGTTTTGTCATTATCGATGACTACACAAGATTCTGTTGGGTCTACTTCCTAAGAAGCAAGGATGAAACATTCCAAGCATTCAAGATCTTCAGTAAAAGAGTTCAAAATGAAAAGGGCTACTGCATCACAGCCATTCGCAGTGACAGAGGAGGAGAGTTTGTGAATGAAGATTTTGAAAAATTCTGTGCACAAGAAGGTATCAGCCATCAGTTCTCAGCTCCAAGGACACCACAGCAAAACGGTGTAGCTGAACGGAAGAACAGATCACTTCAAGAAATGGCAAGGACAATGCTCAGTGAAACTTCCCTACCAAAGTATTTCTGGGCTGAAGCTATTGAAACTGCATGCTACATTCAGAATAGAATATCTATGCGACCCATGTTGAAAAAGACTCCATATGAACTATGGAAAGATAGAAAGCCAACTGTATCGTACTTTCATCCATTTGGATGCAAGTGTTACATTCTCAACACCAAGGACAACATCGGAAAATTTGACAATAAGTCTGATCAAGGAATTCTCCTTGGATATTCTTCTCACTCCAAAGCCTATAGAGTTTACAACTCAAGAACAAAAGTTGTTGAAGAATCTATCAATGTCAAGTTCGATGATAGTTCAATCAAGGCCGTTGACCGTTTAGAAAGAGATTTTCTCAATCTAGACCTATCAGATCATGATGAAGCAGATGACGACACAACAAGAGCTCAACCATCAGAATCAGTTCATGAAGATCAATCTCCGTCACCTCTTGGTACTATTCCTGAACAGTCTGACCAAGTCATGACTTCAAGCGGAATCTCACTTCCAAAGGAGTGGAAGTACAGAAGTGATCATCCACCAGAGCAAATCATTGGAAGTGTATCAGAAAGAGTAAAGACCAGATCAGCATTCAGAGAAGAATCAAACAGCGCATTCATCTCAGAGATTGAACCAAAGAACATTGAAGAGGCTCTACAAGATGAAGGATGGATTCTGGCTATGCAAGAAGAACTAAATCAATTTGAAAGAAGTCAAGTATGGACCCTAGTTCCAAGACCAACTGGAAAATCTATCATTGGTACTAAATGGGTCTTCAGAAACAAGATGGATGAAAACGGGAAAGTCACTAGAAACAAAGCGAGACTAGTAGCACAAGGTTACAACCAACAAGAAGGAATTGACTACACTGAAACGTTCGCACCAGTTGCAAGAATTGAAGCAATAAGGATACTCCTAGCTTTTGCATGTCAACATTCCATCAAGCTATATCAAATGGATGTCAAAAGCGCCTTTCTAAACGGAGTAATTGAAGAGGAAGTCTATGTGAAGCAACCTCCAGGCTTTGAAGAACCATCCACTCCAGACTACGTGTACAGGTTGAAGAAAGCTCTGTACGGTTTAAAACAAGCCCCAAGGGCTTGGTATGATCGTCTAAGCAACTTTCTCATGATGAATGGTTTTTCAAGAGGAAAGATTGACAACACCCTCTTCAGGAAGCAATTGAAGGACGACTACATCCTTGTACAACTGTATGTTGATGATATCATCTTCGGTGCAACTAGCGATAAACTGTGTAAAGAATTTTCTACTCTCATGCAAAGTGAATTTGAAATGAGTATGATGGGAGAACTGAAATTCTTTCTGGGACTTCAAATCAAGCAAGAGAAAGACAAGATCTTCATACATCAGTCCAAGTACATAAAGGATATGCTCAAGAAATACAACATGCACAAGTCAAATGAGATGAGTACTCCTATGTATCCCAACACTGTTCTGGACAAAAGTGATGAAAGCTCACCAGTTGACCCAACATCGTACAGAGGGATGATTGGTTCACTTCTTTATTTAACGTCCAGCAGACCAGACATAATGTTTAGTGTTTGTCTATGTGCAAGGTTTCAGGTAAACCCACAGCAATCTCATCTTAGTGCTGTTAAGCGAATCTTTAGATATTTAATTGGTACTGCTAATCTTGGTCTATTATATGAGAAAGGTGAAGATTTCAGGTTGAAAGGATTTTGTGATGCGGATTATGCTGGTGATCGAGTTGAACGGAAAAGCACTAGTGGAGGATGTCACTTTCTGGGAAACTGTTTAGTATCCTGGACAAGTAAACGTCAAAGCACTATTTCCTTATCCACTGCTGAAGCTGAATATGTGGCAGCAAGCTCTTGTTGTACACAACTCCTATGGATAAAGCATCAACTTGAGGATTACAACATTCATGAAAACAAGATACCTCTTTTATGTGATAACACAAGTGCTATCAATATTGCCAAGAACCCAGTTCAGCATTCAAGAACAAAGCACATTGAGATCAAACATCATTTCATTAGAGACCTTGTGGCAAAGGGAAACATTGATATATCTCATATACACACAGAAGATCAACTTGCTGACATACTCACGAAACCTCTTTTAGAAGGCAGATTCTCAGATCTAAGAACAAGGATAAATATGCACTATGCTCAATAAAAGGTATGGAAACAAAGGCTTCTATTTTGCAGGTTTCGTTCTTCGAAGAACATCCGCACTATTCTGTCTCCTCACTGTTCAACCAGTAGATCAAATCGTTCAACAACTCTCTGTTCAATGAAGTTGCTCTCAGGAAATCTATATCGTTTGGTTAACAGCTGGCAAAGACATTGTTTAGTTCAAGCATCATTACTCCTGCACGTGGTACAACAGTGAACTTTGAAAGGTCTCATCACATTAAATGCGAAGCAGTTATCTCTCTTACTTTTAACGCGCGTGGTCTCAACTGCTCAATTGTTTAATAGTTTCTCTCTCATGAAAAGAAAACCGCCATCTGCACACCACCCAAAACTGCCATTCCTTATTCCAAATCAAATATATCCAAAAGATTTCCTTCTCTCTCTTTCACCTCACTTCATTTGACACTTACTCTCTCTCTCTTCCAAGTAAAGAAACCCTAAGCCTCCTCTGAAACTTCCTCTCATTCCCAAATGGCCGGAGTTCTTGCTACCTCTTCCAAAGCCCCTTCCAAATCTAAGGCTCCAAGAAAGGTGGTAAAACACCTTACTCTGCTGAAGAAATGGAGATCATCCAGAGGAGATCAGAGAGGATCAACCGCCAACGCTCTGTTCAACTCAAGGAGGTTGGAGCCGTGAAAACTGAGAAACTGGGTGACAACTCTCTTGTGTCCCCAAGGTACTTTGATCTGAAGGTGTTTGCCTTCGTGAAGATGGCTGGGCTTGCAGACTTACTTCATCAGGACTGGGAGACGGTGTACACCATGGCTCAGCGCGAAGTGTATGTGCCTTTGGTAAAGGAATTTTATGACTGTGCCGTTGTGATAAATCACAGACAAGTCATTAAGTCCAAAGTAAATGACAAGATCATCTCAGTGACTCTCAACGACATGGCTGAAGCACTGAATGTGAAGTTGGAAGTTGGTGAAAAATATTCCCCAAATTGGTTTGCAAAAGTTGATGACTGGAAGTGCATTTGGAAGAACCAAGAGGAACCACTGACTGTGGAAGTGGGCAATCTCATTGATGATGTAAAGTTCAACAATGCTGTGATTAGCAAGGTTGTCTTACCAAAGGATGGTGCAAGAAATTATGTAAATGCGCATGCAAGGTACGCATTGTACAAGATCTTGAAAAGAGTGAAAATTAACCCTGCACACTTGATGTGGAACTACTTGATCAACTATCTGGAGAAAAGCCAAGGATACCTTCCTTTTGGCTCGCTGCTGACCGTCATTTTCGAAAAGAAAGGTATTATCAAAGAGTTTCTGGAATCAGAGGATCGCTTGAATGAAGATGTGATCTTTCCTTCACCGATCAGGCTGGGAGATGTGAGCAAAATGAACATTCCCTTTGATGCCTCTGAAGTTCCTGAAGAATTCTTGCCCAGAACAAGGAAAACCACCAAAGGAAAAGAAAAGGTATCTGCTGAACAGACTGTCCAGACAAGGAAGAAAAATCTGACAGAACTGTCCGATGTGTCAAAGAAGGAACCGTCCAAGAGAACTGTTCCTGCATCTCTCCGCATCGCACCGTTCCCTGAGGACGAGGAAGAACAGTCTGTTCGAATCAAGATTGTGAAGAATGGTGAACCATTGCAGTCTCAATCCAACCCCATCGCTTCAAGAACCAGATCAGGAAAAGGTTCTCCGCCTGTCAAGAAGGCTGAACCCAAAAAGCTAAAGAGATTGAGGAAGCAATTTGAAGAACCTCAAGTTACTGTTGAACCACAACCTGCATATCAGAAAAGAAAGATTCTCTCTGCTGAACCTGAGGAGCCCTTCTTTGATGAGGACATTGTCCTTCACACAAGGTTAGCAAACTCTCTCTTACCTTATCAAGAAATTCCTTCTGAAATGTCCAACAAAGAATTTCTGGATTCACTGTTTGTTGACAATACTCAAACACCACACTCCTCTCCAACACATTCACAACACCACACTGAACCACTGCCAAAACTCCCACCAAACACAAACCTCAATGAACCCTTGACTGAAACAACAAATGAACCACTCACATCTCAACCAAACTCTACCATGAACACTGCTTTCATCACTGACCAAACTGTCGTTGCACAAGAGAATGCCTCTGCATTCCAACTTGCTCAATCTTTGCCTAAGTCATTGATTGCTGATGAGCATATGACTTCTACTCTCAAACCGTTCACGGAAGCAAGCACTAAGAAGGCAAGCAGATCCGGTACTGTTCTCTATTTTTCTCAAGCAAGAAAGAGGCGCCTTCAGACGCAAGTGTCCTCTGCTATCCAACGCAGACGCACCTTGAGGACTACCAAGGGATCGTTCAAAAGCTACCTGAACCTTCTGGCAAGAAAGATTGACAAGTCTTCAAGTAATCAGCTCACCGCCACATGAAAACGACAAGAGGGTGACAACTACTTGTTCCAACTTCACGCTTGCAAAGTTCCTGATCCAGAGTTCTGGAAATTGAGTGTCTCTGAGGGATATGTTGGTACTCTGCCATATTCTCTCATGAATCGGACCTCCGCGCTCTCACTGAAATTTGGAACTTGGGTGTTTGTACTCCTACCCACTCACATTCCTGAAGTTGTTTCTCATTCTAAGAAAGCCAACGCTGACAAAGGAAAGGAGAAGATGCTTGAAGAAGCAGAAGATACAGAGTCACAACTGAACAGTTCTGCTGATGGAAAAGAAGAAGATGAATCTTAGGGACTTCAAGCTGATTTCAAGACTGAAGGTGGAAGCTCAAGTGCTCAAGTCTTGGCGACTCAATTTGTCACCAGAGAAGACTTTGAAGACCACCGTGACCACATCAACCAGCAGTTCATGACTCTTGCCCAGAAAATCGATCAGCTGCTGACACGCTTTGGCTAATGGCCAACTCTCTATCCTGAACAATTCGCATTTACTTTTATGTTTTCAGACAATTGTTCACTGATTATGCATATTTTATCGTTCCATCATGCTTATCGTTTTATAACTAACGTTTGCCATGTTTACTATGCATATTATACCTCTCTACTACATTCTTTTCCCTTTCTTTTTAATAATGCCAAAGGGGGAGAAAATAGGAATTAGGAATTATAGAAAAGTTAAGATCAAGTTCAAGGTTGTTTCCTTAACCTAACACCAAAGTTTTATACAACTCAGGGGGAGTAATATGTTTTGAATAAGTTGTTTTTAACATTTATCTTACCCAATTTAGGGGGAGCATAAATTCTTTTTACTCTTGATCATTATCCTTTTCAATAAAAATTGTCATTATCAAAAAGGGGGAGATTGTTAAGTTCAAACGTGTTACAACGTGTTTCAATCTTATTTTGATCCTAACAATTTTTATAAATACTTTTCTCTACTAAAATCTAATTCCAGATGTTAATGACATTTTTCAGGAAATATATATTATAAGGTCGCATGCTTCAACAAATATGTCTAAGCCTTATAAGGAAAAAGAAGTCTACGCAAGATATGACCGCATCGTCCAGTAAACAAGGAAGACACTTATTCTGTATCGTTTCATGCCACGTCATACCTCAGAATTTCAGAAGATGCCTTTGAGCGGGAAAGTCAAAATTGTATCTCAACTATTTGCCCCATGCTTTAGTCAGAAGGAAACTAATCTGGTCACGTGCAAACTGATTTACTTTTGAAGAGAGAAGTCTCGATGACCAATGAAGAGGAAAAAGGACAACACGTCAACATCACTTTTCCAAAATGTCTCTCTTCTGCAAAGTAGCCCAAAGCTATCACCACCTACTAGCTGACAAAGTACACCTTTTTGGCTAAAGGATAGCTTTGAACAGCAGCATGCATTTAATGAAGCTACCAACCGGAGATTTGAATCAATGGTTAGATGACACTCACAACGGCTACAAACAACGGCCAGATTTTGTGTCTCAACGGCTACACAACTAGCAAGATCATATATAAAGGACATATCTGAAGATTGAAGAAGAAGAAGAGAAAAATTTATTGCAAGAAAAGAAAGAACTCAGAGCAGTTAATCAAAACATTCTTCAAAGCATTAAAAGCTCACAGCAGATTTCCTAAGAGTCAAATCCGATCTCATACCTCTGCTAAATCAAGAGAGAATACCAAACCTTAAAAGAGTCAAACCTCTTCTCTTACTTCTCTCTTAGATTCTGAACTCCTGTGTGTTCCAACGTCCTTTCAGAACCCAAAACACCTGAGAGTTCCAGTGCCATAAATTGTCTACACCAACTCTTTTGAGAAGAGATTTCTTGTAGAGCCAAACAATCTTGTTGATTGTGGGAGGAGTCATGTACAATACTTTGAGAAGTCCGTGATAATACTAGGAGGAGTCCTGTACAATACTTGGAGAAGTCCGTGATAATACTAGGAGGAGTCCTGTACAATACTTGGAGAAGTCCGTGATAATACTTGGAGAAGTCCTGTCTAATACTTGTATTGGAGAAGTCCTTGATACTTGCTAGTGAAAATCTTGGTGGTGGCCAAGTACTGGACGTAGCCCAATCGTTTAGGGTGAACCAGTATAAATTCCTGTGTGCTGATCGTTCTGCTTCATTTACTTACTTCCGCTGCACTAAACAGTTTTTGAAAAGTCACCAGAACAATTTTCTTAAGAACTTATCTTCTTTTCATGAACTAAAGTTTTAACAAGTAATTTTTAAGAACACAATTCAAACCCCCCCTTTCTTGTGTTACTTATTTACATATCAGAAGCTAGTTTATGTGCTACTCTATTTCCTTCCCTCTTAGTGTGAATAATACTGAATGAAATAAACTTAACAGCAAGGTCCCTACAATCTTGAATAATAGGTTCTAAGTTAGCCACACACTTTCTACCTACCAAACATGAAATAACTTCTGTTGAGTCTAGTTCCACAATCACAGCATCCATTTCCATGCGCAACGCTTCAGCCAGTGCCCACCGTAGTCCCATCGCTTCTGCGAGTAACGGACTCAACCGGTATGGGGAGAAGCTAACTGATGCAAATAAGCACTCCCCCTCATGGTCACGAACCACCAGGCCATATCCTTGCCCGTTTGCCCTTGTCCACCCTGCATCAACATTCATCTTAAGAGACCTTGGTTCTGGTCTTTTCCATTTAATCACCTCATGTGCTCCATCATCAACCTGTCCTCCATCGCTCAAATCTTGTTTCTCCTGCACCGCCATCCAATCGTGCAGCACCCCATAGCCATATCAACTGTAGCCTCTAGACTTGACCTCACATCCTTAAAGACCACATCATTTCGTTGCTTCCATATTGCCCACAACATCATAACAACTTGCTGTAAAAGAGCTGGCTCACCATTGGAAAGTAAACTACTCTAATGAAAAATATATAAATGAAAATTTGAAATTACAGACTTAATTTTGATCAAATGTCATTCTCAACTAAATAAATATATCTAAAAATTTAGGCTTAAATACTCTAGGGGTCCCTGAAATTGTACCCCGTATCAAAATAAGTCCCTGAAAAAAAAATTCCGATTCCGGATCCCTGGAATTGTTTTTTTAATCAGAATAAGTCCCTACACATGTTTTTAGCCTATCTGGCAGATTTTTTGCTGACTCAACATTTACACGTGGCTTTTTCATTTATTTTAAATACACATGGAATAAAAAAAAATTAAATTTAAATCTAATTAAGCTATCTACCTAAATCTAATTAACCTAATTCCCAGAATCCCCAGAAATTAATCATGTTCATCACCTCCTCTTATGAACTTCATCTTCTTCATGAATTCTGAAAAAATCCCAGAAATCATTAATTCTCAAACAAAGTCAATCTTTTCACACACAATCCTAGGACCAAACATATGCAAGCACAAGTATAGTTGAATTGAGAATGAAAAACCAGAAGACAAACAAACTAGCGTTGGGTTCTCTGATTCTCTCTCCACTCTTCATCTCCATCTCCATCTCCAGATGCCCATCACCCCCACCACTCTCTTCTCAAACCCCTCTCTTTTCTAGTTTTCATCTTCCACCGCACCTCCCACTACAAACACAACACAACTTCTTCCTCCTCCTTCATCTTCTTCTTTCCCACTTCCCCAATTTCTGAAACCCTAAATCTTCAACATGAACGAAATCTGAAATCGAATCAATTCCTATCAGATCTGTTGAGGCAAAACAGAGATTTGTTTGGATGGTTGAGATTTGGCTTTGAATTGGGAGACTGAGAGAGAACGAGGGAGAGCAAGAGAGAGCGGCAACCAACTTTCAGCCATTGAGAGCGAGAGAGAATCTATGAGTGTCGTCGCTCCTTGCTGTTACAGCCTTAGCCACGCGACCAATCGCACCGCCGCTGCTTGTCTTTGTTCACTCTCTCTCGATCTCATACTGTGTGTCTCACGCAATCTCTGTTTCATTCTTCTCTCTCGATCTCACATTCTGTGTTTCTCTTGGCAGAGATGCTCTTTTATGGCAGTTTCGTGGTGAGGTTGTTGCTCTGTGCAGGTGGCCAGAGTATTTTTGTGTGAAAAGATTGATTTTAGGGATTTTGGTTTGGTTTGGGAATTTTGGTTAGTGGTTTTAATTTAGGGATTTTGGGAATTAGGTTTAATTAGATTTAGGTAGATAGGTTAATTAGATTTAAATTTAATTAATTTTTTTTATTTTTATTCCATGTGTATTTAAAATAAATGAAAAAGCCATGTGTAAATGTTGAGTCAGCAAAAAATCTGCCAGATAGGCTAAAAACATGTGTAGGGACTTATTCTGATTAAAAAAACAATTCCAGGGATCCGGAATCGGAAAAAAAAATTTCAGGGACTTATTTTGATACGGGGTACAATTTCAGGGACCCCTAGAGTATTTAAGCCAAAAATTTATGTTGGACTGATAGGTCTGTCCAAATTGCCATTGGGGAGGGGCAACATTAACAAAGTCTAAGGTTTTACCATCACTGGTAGTCACCCTAAATGACAAGGCTTGTCCTACCAATTTAGTTCCTACATCCCAATTTTGTCCCCAATTGTGTGCCATTTGAAGCCATCCAGTGTTGGAACCTTTGACACTCATGCTAGAAACATCACCAGCATTTGCAACATTGTACACCAAAACCATGAAAAAGTAAGGGTTCCCTTTAATCTCAAACTTGACACCCCCAACTTTAATGCATGGAACACGACGATATTGAACAGGGATAACTCCAGCTTTGTATAATGCAATTGTGGTGAACATTTTCATGGTGAAGTCAAAGTGCTTTTGTGGTGGGTTGCACCAAATGTCAACGGTCTTGCTGTAATTTGGAGGACAAAAATTTGTTGCTGTAATTTTGATTGTGCCTACACCCTTTATGCAATTAGGGGAATTGACACACTTAATCTCAAAACACGCACCGCAAGTGAGTCCATGGTTAAATAGTGCTGTGCTTAGGGCTGCAGTATTAAGCCCATATCCTTCTTTGAAGAGATCACCATAACCACAAGCACCCTCTGCATGTCAACCAGATAAAAACAATGAAATAACTATGTATGTAAAATATGAAGATACACCTTTGATACTTGTTTGTGTCAAGTGAAAAAAATTAAATAATGAATTATTTTTTACAAGAGAAAATCTAAAATAAAAAATAATTAAGTGATTTTAAAGTTGAATAAAAAATTATTTTATTTAGAACTTTTTTGAAAAGCAGAAATTGATTTTTTTTTTACATTGGGACGATAAATTGCATCCTCCAGGGATTGATCTTGGACCTTACTCATCTCAACCCATATGTCCCATATCGATTACCACTTGAACTATCATTCAGGGACAAATTGATTTAGTTTGTTTTCAAATATAAAATTACCTTTCACTTTAGAAATCCACAATAAATATTTTATTATTTAAAAAACTACTATGAATAGCTTAAAAAATTAAAAAAATATATTTTTATCAAAAGTATACATAAATAGTTCTAAAAATACATAAGTAGTTACTTTTATGAAAATAAAAGATTATTTTTAGAAATAAACAAAGATAAACGCTGCGTGACTAATCATCAAAATAACTCGTACTTTCTCCGTTTCATAATAACTGTTCATTTAGAGAAAAAAAAAATTATTTCACAATAACTGTCCACTTAGAATTTCAATGGAGTATTAATTGAAGTTTTTACATATAATACCCCTATGAGAAGAATAAATGAGGAGAAATAAAAGTACATTGTACAGGGTAAAATAGAGAAACAAATGATATGTTTTAAGAAATTAGCAAAATTAATTACATTTCTTAATATATGTGCATCTTCTCTAAGTGGACACTTATATTGAAACAGAAGGAATACTTGATTAGAATGCATAATCATGATATTTAAGAGAAAGAAATCAAAGGGAAAGTTGTATACTTACGCATGGTTCCTTTACCACCCATGTCCCCATAAAAGGTTGCACGAGCATCATACCAATTTGGGTCAATACCATTACCAGCTGACACGGTTTGAACAAAAAGAACCACGATAATGGCCAGAGGAACCAAATAGGAAGACATGGCCATGACTGACAATTTAAGACTCAGGAGAGGGTGGGTTGCAGATTGAACGTGGTAACTAGTAGTATTTATAGGCGAGATTGGAGGTTAATCTTGATGAATATGGTTTTTCAATCAATGCATCATATTAATTTCCTTAAATTCTTTACCATTACTTAAATATACTAGTAACACCATAAAATACCTTTTAAAATTTTACTATATTTCTTACTGGCCCAAAAATTAATAAGCATATTGATTACGTTCATTTATCATTACTTCATTTTTCTAATCAATTTATATTATATATATGTAATTAAATTTATTATATATATATATATAAAAAAGTCAATAATCCGCTACATTAATTATTTTTCAATTGGATTAACATTAACAAAATAAAATTAAAATACTTTTACACTTTTTTTTTGTTTACATGGTGGGGTTAGGCCCCGAAAGAGAAACTAAGCACTAGGTTGAGCATGCCCAAAAGACAAACTGCTTTGGACTTCCAATTGAATCAAACGATGACACTCGCCAAAGGGAGGAGTGAAGTTGTGAACTCCGAACAAGAAAGACAAGGCTACAATAGCTAACCAATCAACAATCGTGTTGCATTCTCTATGCGCAAAACCAAACATAATACCTCCGTGGAAGGTCAGACTGCGAGCAATCTGCCCGAAAAGATCAGTACACGGATGACCCGGGACCAGGTGCGAGGTGACCAAACGAACCGCTTCTAAAGAGTGCACACTTAGCTTGTTAAGATGCCATACAACTCCGTCAGCAATGGAGCCCAGATTATTACAAAACCTCAGCAACCAACCCCATTGTTGTCTCGCAAAACACCGCCGCACCCAACCTTTCTATCCTGCTTCACCGCTCTATTGACAATAAGCTTCACGTGACCACCTCTGGAGCATTCCACTAGAGCCCTTTGTTTCCCTCCACGCACCTGGTCAGAGTCTCGAGAGGTTTCCTACAGGGAAATCAGATCCAGAAAGAGAGTCTGCGCCATTTCCCTATGACTTTCACTGATCGTCGTTGCCTGCATGTATGCCCACGCGCGCTTAACACAAGGCACCATCCCCTATTTAACCGCCTCATTTCCCAGTCTCCATAGATCCCAGGCAGCTAACACAAAAATCTCTGGCCACGACCTCTCTATATGTGTGCCTCCATTCACCTAGAAATCAGCAAAAACCCAAGCAGGAGAGTCAAGTGAAAAGAAATCTAGGAACCAGTTTCCCTTGAGGAGCCAACACCATATTGAGAAGTATGAGGGCAGTCCAGCAACACATGAAACACAATCTCGGCTGCTACCCCACACACGTGGCACTGATCAGACATGCTCAAACCTCGGCGCACCCTCTCGACGTAAGTTAACAAGCCACTGCTGAGAAGTTTCCAAACAAAAAGCTACACACGATGAGGGACACACAAATGTAAGATCAAGTTTTGATCATGTAGTACAACTCTATGTTTTGATGATTACAAGTTAACCTTTGAGTATGAACAATTATGGTACTCTAACGTGTTTGTTTTCATGACAGGCCCTGACCCTGATCTTATCTCACTTAAATCAGAAGCACTTTGCTTAAAGAGTAACCCAAGCAACACTTTCGCAATCTCTATATTCAATCTGAATAGTAGAAAAGCTTCAGAAGATCTGAAGATAGTAAATCTCTGATGTGGATTCAGCTCACTTGAAGTTCTGAAGAACCAGACGTTCTGAAGACCCAGGCGCTCTGAAGGTCCAGAAGCTCTGAAGGTTCAGAAGCTCTGATGGTCCAGAGGCTCTGACGGTCCAGAAGCTCTGAAGATCCATAAGCTTAAAAGTGAAGACTCTGAAGTCCAAGAGTAAGCTGGCTCTGAAGACCAAGTACTTCTCCTCTGAGTTCAGAATTAGAAGTTACAAAGGTCAGAGGATCCATGCTTCCCACTGACTCTGATCAACAAGCTTCACAAGCTCCAACACGAAGCGTCCCTCTGATTAGAAGTCAACAAGGTTAAAGGTCACGTCACTATCCAAAGTACAAAAGCAGTGTACTATCCTGACGACCTTGCCTAACATGCTCAGCCACAACAGAAGCTGGAAAACCCAGATCTGCCCTCCAACGGTAGCATTTTCATGCAACGTTCAAACCCTAATCCTTGGAGTATATAAAGAGGCTGAAGATTGAAAGATGTCGCCTAAGAAACTTGTACACGCGCAAGCAATATTCTAACATCTTCTTAGCAATCTTTCTTCAAATAGAACTAAGTGTGTTTATCATTAGCTTTTCAAGAAGCATTCATTTGTAAACCCAAAACTTTCAAACAGCTGTTTGATTTACCTTTAGGAGATCAAGGTTGATCGGATCCTAGAGAAGACTAAGAGAGTGAATATTAGTGATAGCTAAGTCAGTGTATTGTTAGTCACTTTGAAGGTAGCAAGTGCAGTTGTAACAAAACTCTGATTAGTGGGTGCCTTCATTCTAAGAAGGAAGAAATCACCCTAACGGGTGGACTAGATTAGCTTGAAGGATTTATTAAGTGAATCAGGATAAAATCATTTGTGTGCTTTCCTTATCTCTTATCTCTGCACTTTTATCTTTGGTGATCGAAGAGATTTATTTAAATCTCAAACGGGTTAAGTTTTAAGTTTTAAAACGCTATTCAAACCCCCCCTTTCTATCGTTTTTCATACCTTCAACAACTTCCAACATTTTCTAAACACATCTTCATCCAGGTTCCTTTCTCCTTGATGGCGAAGCTGCTTATACGTCGATTTCGTCATGAACAAACCCGATGCAGAAGCTGCCCAGACAAGAGTATCAAGGCCCCGTTCCCTAAACAGCTTAGGAGAAAGCATGATTTCATGCATAATTTCCGGGTCGAGAAGGCTTTGGAAGCCGGACACCTTCCACCCATATCTGCTATCGAAATTATCTTTCACCTTATTCTCAACCATACTCCACGGGATTGGTTGAGTCGCAACTTGTTGGATATTTAATCCCAATTTAAGCTAAGCGGCCTTTCCATAAATTGGTCGTGTGGCCATCCCTGATGTTCCATATCACTCCATCCATTAAGGATTCCCAAGTCTTCTTAACCCCTTTCCAGGATTCTGATTCAAAGTGACACCTATTCACCTCCGACATCACTCCAATGCCACCACTATACTTACTTCGAAGAACCTTCACCCATAACGCCTCCAATCTCACTATCAATCCCCAATTGAGTTTCATGAGAAGGACTTGATTAAACTCCTCCATCTTCCTTAACCCGAACCCCCTTGTGCCTTCGAAGAACAAACGACTTCCCAATTCACCTGACTCATCCGAAGCTCCACGAGATCAGCTCCCATAAGAAACCTTGTTGCATCTTCTCCAACTGGAAAACTCTTTTAGGTAGGAGCATAGTTGTCGCGACCCCGGTTGACAGATCTGTCGCAACCGGGGTCGCGACGATAGTCTACATGCAGTAAGAGGGAAGAGCCCGGAGAATGACTTAATAAGAGTTGTCCTCCCTGCAAGGCTTAACGAATTTTCTTGCCAAGAAGCCAACCTATTTTGCTTTAGTTGGTCTTTGTTGAATGAGAGATACACCCAAGCATTTTCCAAGGTCATAGGTTAGGCCACTCCCAGCCAAGCAACTGAGATTAGGCGCTACATTGTGGGACTCATTCCTCAAGACAAGCATTACAGACTTCTCCAAGTTCACCTTCTACCCTAAAGCATGACCAAAGTCATTCAGGTACTTCATCACCACCTCCAACTTCTCACAAGAGGCCTCCCCAAAGAGCAGCAAATCAACTACAAAGAAAAGATGTGTAGGAGGTGGACCATCCGTAGACAAACGAATCGGCTTCCACCGGGAGAAACTGAGCTCATGCTGAATATGGTGAGCCAACCTCTCCATGAAAATGACAAACAGATAAGGGGATAACAGATCCCCTTGATAACAGATCCCCTTGCCTAATCCCACGAGACGGGAAAAAGCGCTATGTTTTCTCCCCATTGAACATTACTTGGAAGGAGCTCAGCGAGACAAAACTAATGATGATCTCACAAAACGAGTCAGAGAAGCTCACATCCCAAAGAGTATCACGAAGGAAACCCCAACCGACACGATCATAAGCTTTTTCCAAGTCAATCTTCACCACCACCCAACCTTTCTTTTGCTTTAGGTACATCATCGACTAGAATACATCCTGAGTAATGACAACATTAACCAAGATTTTCCGACCAGGGGTGAAGCTACACTGATTCGAGGCCACCAAATTATTTGAGATACCTTTAAGAGGGTTATCAATCACCTTCGTCGTCACCTTGTTAATCACATTACAAAGGCTAATAGGTCTGCACTAGCGAAGGTTGTCCAATTTGTCCACCTTATGAATAAGAACCAGAAGGGTATCATTAGTTTCCGCCACTTTCCTTAGATCATGGAAGTAAGCCAGTAAGGTATCCACCACCGGTTTACCCATATGGTCCTGGGGACTTTAGAGCCCCCATGCTGAAGATGACCTCCTTGATTTCCTCCGTAGCAAAAGGGGGTAAATCTCAGAGAGGTCATCTGCACACGATGACCCTCTTTTCGTCCTAGATTTTAGGGTCATTTTCGTGTTTGTTTTGAGTCTTTTTCTTTGTCTCATGTAGTGTTTCATACATTTTCTTGCATTTCTACTTTTATTTATGTATTTGCATTAGTTTGGTAATTTTGTGGTTTTGTAGGGACTTTTAAAACATTTTAGTAGAGTTTAGGGGTCTTGTTTAATTTTTACTTATTTTGAGACCTTTGTGCAAATTAACCTTTGAGTTTCTTGATATTTCCCTAGTCTTTGTGTGCAAGCAATCAAGTTGTAACGGCTGAAGAAGGGAAGCCAAGGGGTTTGGAGGCTTAAATGATGCGTTGAAGGAGAGTGAAGGCAGAGTTTTGAAGGTCTCCAGGCGTGTAATTGGCGCTCAAGCACCCCTCATTGGCGCTTGAGCGCCACCATAACAGAAACTTGGGGCTGGCAGGTTTTGGAATTGGCGCTTGAGCATGGGGTGTTGGCTCTCGAGCGCCAGAAGGAAACATAAACTTTGCATTTTCGCTGGAGGAAGTGGCGCTCAAGCATGCCAAACTGGCGCTTGAGCGCCCAAGGTCGCCAAATGTGCCTATAAATAGATTTTGTTGCTTTCTTTGAAACTCTCTCTTGTCATTTTTCATAAGTCTAGAAGTTGGGTTTAGCTTCAAGTTCACTATCTGCACAACTTCCTCTGTTGCAGGTAGGAACATATTTTATGTTTGTACATGTCCATGTTTTTTAGTACAATAATGATGGCTTGGTGATCTTATTTGATTCATTTCCCATTTTAATGTGGACGTAAAGAGATTCTGTTGTACTTACTAACCAGAATAATGAGTTGAAGTTTTCCTGCAATCCAGGGATAAACAATCCAAACTCTAAGATCATATTTCCGTTCTTTACTTCATTCTCTTTGAAAAATTCTCTCCATTTTTGTTTGTAGATGAGCTAAACTTGTAGCATATTTTTAGCTTTATGGCCGAAAACTTTAGGTATCAATATTTCATTGTTCACATTCAACCTTATACAAACAAATAGTTGTTAGATAGATTATATTAAATGTCAATATGTACATAGTGAATACTTCCTGCAAAAAGTTTGAGAGTAGAGTATACAATTCAGCTAATGGTAAAATGGTCTCAACTAAAGTTTGGGAATCAACTGAAGGAACATGAAAATCAACATGAGGGCTAAAGTGGGAGGACAATGGCTCTTTGCTTGGTGGATGGAGTCAAATCCTTTATCCTTCTGTTATGCTTCAATTCTGTCAGAGCAATGCTCAAACATTGTTCTTTTTGTTGTTGTTGTTATTTAACTGCTAATTCTGTCCTTTGTTTTTGTGTTTTTTAGTTTATAAACTCCTATAATTTCTCTTTGATAAAGTGATTTCCAAAAACCTTTACAGCTTGACTTTTGATAAAGCACAAGCAGCATTCTTTCCTTGATTCCTTCTAGTAGCTATAAATTTGCAGTGGAGATTTTAGTGGTGTTCATATGTTGTATAAGTTCTTATATATAGAAAAAAGGCAGTGAAGGTTTCATAATACCCCTTTAGCAAATAGAATGCTCACTTGAAACACTGTCAAAGCTCTCACAGATGGTTGTTGACTGGAATGCCAGTGTACATTCATTTAATGATAATGTAGAGAAGTTTCTGTCATCCTCTAGTAGAAACTCATTATGTGTCTTTAGTCTTCCTTCTGAATTTTTAGAGGATATGTGACAATCGGGATCAAAACGTGCTTCTTGTGAAACAAAAGCTTCTCTTTCAAAATTTTTTTAGAAGATTCTTAATTAGTATTTGCAGTGCATCACCTGTTTGAAAAAAGGTAGTTGATGCATATCTACATTTTTCTGGGTATAGTTAAACTGTGTGTGGTGGAGATTGAAGCTTTGCGAAAGAAAGAGTGTATACCTCAATAGCATTACCAACTCTACTATGCTCAATCCTTTGGGATGTGCAAATGAATTTGAATGTTGTTTTCGTCACTGTTGAAGATAAAGTGAGTGAGGGAAGAAGTCGTTATTCTTTTTACTTTTTTTTTCCGGTTTGTTTGTGGTTTTTGGATTTATGGAGATGGTGAAGATGACAGAGGATGGTAAAGCATCTATGAATGGTGGAACAAAACCGTTATCCTTATGTAACGTTTGGGATTAAAAATATGATTTTTTGAAGTTTAGGGACTTCAATTACACATTCACATTAAGTGGGAGACTAAAAGTTTAATTAAGGCTAGAATTACCTTTTTTTTTGTTTTACTTAAATTTTTGTTCCCTGTATACTTTTTTTTGATAAGCCAAAATTTAATAGAATATAAGTATGAGGGGGGCACTTCAACCCAATAAAAAAGTACAATAGGGGGGGGGGGAGAATAATATACAAAGGGAAAAAAAACAAGGTTCAAAGACTTCCTCTTATACATGTTCCAAAGGATGAATGTGGGGTTGCTTGGAATCTAATTCCGTATCTATCTTTGTCAATGGTAGCCCTGGCCCAGAATTCAAAATTTGGAAATTAAGGCCTACGACAAGGGGACCCTATGACACCTTTTCTTTTCCTAGTGGTGGCTGAGGGCCTTAGTGGTCTCCTTAAGAGGGCGACGAATCTTGATAAATTCAAAGGTTGCAGAGTTGGAAGGGAAGGGGAAGTGGGGGTGTCCATGCTCCAGTTTGTGGATGATACCCTATTTTATTGGGGAAGCTACTGTGCAAAATGTCGTGAACTTGAAATGCATCCTAAGATGTTTTGAATTGACGTTGGGTTTAAAAGTAAACTTCTTCAAGAGCAAATTAATTGGCGTGGCGGTGGAGAAAGGCAATCTTCAAGGCTTTGCTTCCATATTACATTTTGCAGAATTACTTCGATCCCCTTCACTTATCTTAGGCTTCCGGTTGGGGGAAACCCACGCCGAACGACTTTCTAGAAACCCATCTTAACTAGAGTTAAGAGATGACTTGCAGCTTGGAAAAATAAAATACTCTTTTTTTTGGGGGGGGGGGAGGGGAAGGGGATTTGCCTAGTGAAGAGTGTCCTCTCATCCATCCCACTCGTCTTTCTCTCTTTTTTCAAATCCCCGATCTTAGTTATCAAGAACTGTCATCAGATCATGAAAAACTTCTTATGGGGAGGATCTGAGGAGAATACCAAGATCAATTGGATCAGATGAGACAAGATCTGTTGCACAAAGGAGGAAGGGGGATGGGGCTCAAGGATTAGGGCAAATTTAATCTCGCTTTACCGGGTAAATTATGCTGGATGATGCTCAAGGAAAGGGACAACCTTTGGTGCAAATTTTTAAATGCAAAGTATAATCAACGCTTCCCCTCAAAGGTATCGGTGTGGTGGCAAGACCTGAAGAATGTTTGCTTTCCGGAAGGCAATGGGCTTGGTTTGAGGAGAACCTTAGACGAAAGGTAGGGGATGGGGGCAGATTTCATTTTGGTCAGGGGTATGGATAAATCAAGGGGTCTTGAGTGCTGGATTTCCTAGACTATTTAAACTTTCCTTGCCAAAAAACAGATAGCATTGAGGGACCAATTGCTCTCTCTTCTTCACAACTTTAAACCACACCTGGGCATTCCGGACAGCTGGAATTGGAAGGCTAATGCAGATGGAATATACTATGTTAGCTCTACCTATTTCTTTCTTATTTATATTGGTTCACCTGAAGGAGAGGAGGAGTTTAAATACTTATGGAGAACTCCAGCAGTCTCAAATGAAATTGCCCTTGCTTGGAGGGTGCTTCATGATAGGATCTAGACAAGGGTAAATCTCAGGAGGAGAAATGTGATTCTGGATGAGGAATCCACTACGTATTAGGAGATAATTCAGAAGTTAGTTTGACAGTTAGATTAGTTAATTGGTTGTTAAGGAGTTGTTAGTCTGTGCACTGTATATAAACAGGTGTACTGTGTAATTGAGTAACATTTGAATAACAGAAATTTTCTCAGCACAATCTCTCTCTCGTTTTCTCTCTTTCTCCTGTGTGTTCAGTTTACATCTTAGAGACTTCCTCCCTAACAAACTGGTATCTAGAGCCTTTGATCCTGCTGAGGGTGAACATGGGTCAGAATACTGGGAATTTCCCAGCGAATCTTCCAGTTCTCACTGGCAAGAACTGGAATAGGTGGTGTACCCAAATGAAAGTGATTCTTGAATATCAAGAGGTGCTTGAGATTGTGGAGAAAGGGTATTCTGCAATTCCTCAGAATCCCACCGAAGAGCAGAAGAATGCCCACAAGGAGAATCGGAAGAAAGATTGCAAGGCGATGTTCTTTCTTCATCAATGCGTGGACAGTGCTCACTTTGAGAAGATTGCAAGTGCTGCAACATCGAGTGAAGCCTGGAAGATCCTGGAAACGACGAATGAAGGAGCAGATCAACTCAAGAAGGTGAAGCTCCAAACCTTGAGGAGACAGTTCGAACTGATGCAGATGGAGGATAATGAAAAAGTTGCTGATTTTTTCAATCGGGTAATCACTTTGACAAATTCCATGAAAGCTTGTGGCGAAAAGATTGTTGATCAGGGTATTGTTGAGAAAATTCTCCGAACCCTAACCCCCAAATTCGATCACATTGTTGTGGCTATTGAGGAATCCAAGAAAATCGAAGAACTGAAGGTTGAAGAACTTCAGGGATCCCTTGAAGCACATGAGCAGAGGCTCATGGAGAGGTCGAATGCGAAGCCAGCAGAGCAAGCACTACAAGCTGAATCATCCAGAAGAGGTGGTTCTCATGGAAAAGGGTCCTTTCGTGGAAAAGGAAGAGGACGTGATTACAGAAGCAACTCCGACAAGCGTTCTCACAATCAGGAATCGAACAAGAATGATCAAGAACAGGGTGAATCCTCCGTGCGAAGAGGAGGGTCTTCGAATTGGAGAGGAAGCAAACGGAAAATTGATCGTAAGAAGATTCGTTGCTTCAATTGCAACAAGATTGGGCACTTTTCATCTGAGTGCAGTGCACCACCAAGCAATTCTCATGGCAAGAACAGTGATGAAGCTCATATGGCCAAAGAGGAAGCTGAAAAGGATTCTGAGGATGATCCTTTAACCCTGATGATGATTGTTGATGACGACTCTTTAAACAACGATGAAGCTCACATGGCCAAAGAGGAAGCTGAAAAGGATCCTGAGGAAGATCTTTTGACTCTGATGATGATTGCTGATGAAGATCCTTCAAACCTGATGATGATTGCTAATCAAGAGTGCAGCCGTGATGGGATTTGGTACTTTGACTCTGGTTGCTCAAACCACATGACTGGGCAACGAGAATGGTTGGTCAATTATGATTCGACAAGGAAAAGCACAATTCGATTTGCTGATCACAGAGTCATTGCTGCAGAAGGATCTGGAAATGTCATGGTGAAAAAGAAAGATGGGAGACAAGCAGTAATCACAGATGTACTCTATGTCCCTGGCATGAAGAACAATCTGATTAGTGTGGGACAGTTGGCAGAAAAGGGTTTCTCTGTGAAGATAGGGAAAGGGTTCATGGAGGTCTTTGATGAATCAGAAGAGATGGTTCTAAAGATCCCACAAGCTAAGAACAGAACCTACAAGGTATACTTGGAAACCTCTGAATCTCAATGTTTTTCTGCTGCTATTCTTGCTGATAATGCTTGGCTATGGCACCTAAGATTAGGGCATTTGAATTTTAGAGATATTAGATTGCTGAAATCTAAATCAATGGTCCATGGATTACCTTACATTCAAATTCCCAATAAGGTTTGTGACAAATGCTTAATTAGTAAACAACCTAGGAGTTCCTTCAGTTCCTACACCCCCTCAAGAGCCAAGGATTTACTCAATGTAGTGTACTCAGATGTGTGTGGACCAATTGAGGTGTCAACAGTGGGTGGAAACAGATACTTTGTCTCCTTTGTAGATGAGTTCTCTAGAAAAATTTGGTTATATCTGATTAAGGCCAAGAGTGATGCATTTGTCATGTTTAAAACTTTCAAGAGTTTGGCAGAAAAACAGTCAGGGAAATTCATCAAGGTTCTTAGAACCGATGGAGGAGGTGAGTTTACTTCTAGGGAATTTGATGACTTCTGCAAAGTACAAGGAATTTCCCATGAAGTCACAGCACCCTACACACCTCAACACAATGGGATGGCTGAGAGGAGGAATAGGACCATTTTCAATATGGTCAGAAGCATGCTAAGAGGAAAGAATTTACCACAATATCTCTGGGGGGAAGCAGCTGCTACTGCTGCATACATCTTGAACAGATGCCCCACAAAGAGATTATATGGCAAAGTCCCTGAGGAAGTGTGGACTGGGATCAAGCCTTCTATCAGTCATCTCAGGATTTTTGGATCCTTATGCTACAGGCACATTCCAGATCAGAAAAGGCAGAAACTTGATGATAAAAGTGAGCCAATGATACTCATCGGCTACAACCCTACTGGTTCCTATAAACTTTTCAATCCTGTGACAAAGAAGATCCTTTATAGTCGAGATGTGCATTTTGATGAAGCTGGGTTTTGGGATGACATTGATGATACAATCAAGTCTACACAATTGCATTTTGACTGGGAAGAAGAAGTAAGGACTGAAACTGAGAATACTCAAGTTGTGCCTCAATCTGCAACTGAGGGAACCAGATCTGCCAGGGTGAGGAATCCATCAATTAGGCTTAGAGATTATCATATTTTTCAGGACAATGAGGTCACTGAGGAAGGAGATCTGATGCAACATATGGCCTTAATGGCTGATGCTGAACCAGTCACATTTGAAGAAGCCAACATAAACAGAACTTGGAGGCATGCAATGGAAGAAGAAATCAGATCCATAGAGAAAAATAGAACTTGGGATCTGGTTGACTTACCTCCAGGAAAGGTTCCTATTGCTGTGAAATGGGTGTTCAAGACTAAACTGAAGCCTGATGGCACCATTGCCAAACACAAAGCCAGACTAGTTGCAAAAGGGTTCATGCAGAAGAAAGGGCTTAACTATGAGGAGGTCTTTGCACCTGTGGCTCGAATGGAAACAATAAGGCTGATTGTTGCTCTTGCTTCTTGGTGGAACTGGACCTTATGGCAATTAGATGTGAAGTCAGCCTTTCTAAATGGTCCATTGGAGGAAGAAATTTACATTCAACAGCCACAAGGCTTTATTTCAACTGGCAAAGAAAGCAAAGTTTTGAAACTGAGGAAGGCTTTATATGGCCTGAAGCAAGCCCCTAGGGCATGGAACAAAAGAATAGACACTTTCCTTGTACATTCAGGCTTCATGAAGTGCACTAGTGAACATGGTGTCTATGTGAAGATGATGAATCAGGTTGATGTTCTGATTATTTGCTTATATGTAGATGATCTCTTGATAACTGGCACTAGCTTATCAGGGATTGAAGAGTTGAAGACATCCTTAAAACAGGAATTTGAAATGTCTGATCTAGGAACTTTGACTTACTTCCTAGGCATAGAGTTTGTTCACACTGAGAGGGGTGTTTTAATGCATCAAAAGAAGTACATTTCTGAAGTCTTGAAGAGGTTCAATATGCAGAATTGTAACAGTGCTGAGACTCCAGCTGAGATCAATTTGAAACTTGATAAAGGAGAAGGTGAACCTGCTGCAGATGACATTGTTTTCAGACAAATTGTGGGAAGCTTGAGATTCATTTGTCATACTAGGCCAGAGATTTCCTATGCTGTTGGCTTAGTAAGCAGGTTCATGAGCAACCCGAGACAATCACACTTGATGGCAGCCAAGAGGGTCCTAAGATATCTGAAAGGAACACAAGGATATGGTGTTTTATTTCCTCATCAGGAAAGAGAAGGAACTGGGCTACAACTTGTAGCCTATTCAGACTCGGACTGGTGTGGAGATCTACTTGATAGGAGGAGCACCATGGGATATGTGTTTCTGATCTGTGGAGCTCCTGTGTCTTGGTGTTCAAAAAAGGAATCTGTTGTGGCCCTGTCTACATGTGAGGCTGAATACATTGCTGCTTGTTCTGCAGCATGTCAAGCAGTGTGGTTATCTACCTTGCTCAGAGATTTGAAGGTAGCCATTGGAGAAACTGTTGAGCTGCAAGTTGATAACAAATCAGCAATTGACCTGGCTAAGAATCCAGTTTCTCATGGTCGTAGTAAACATATTGAGACCAAGTTCCATTTTATTAGAGAGCAAGTGAGCAAGGGGAAGATTAAGCTGAAGCACTGTGGAACAGATTTGATGATTGCTGACATTATGACTAAAGCTCTGAAGATTGAAAGGTTTCAGAAGTTAAGAGACATGTTGAATGTCAAATGTCAGTAGAAGTTTTCCGAAATTTTGTTTTTGCTGAGTTTTGTTTCTGATGTATCACTTCTGAATTAAGGAGGAGTATTAGGAGATAATTCAGAAGTTAGTTTGACAGTTAGATTAGTTAATTGGTTGTTAAGGAGTTGTTAGTCTGTGCACTGTATATAAACAGGTGTACTGTGTAATTGAGTAACATTTGAATAACAGAAATTTTCTCAGCACAATCTCTCTCTCGTTTTCTCTCTTTCTCCTGTGTGTTCAGTTTACATCTTAGAGTCTTCCTCCCTAACACTACGCACCTCCTTTTTTTCCCTCTTTTGCGTGGAATTTCTAGATGGAATGTTAATGTTGGTTAGGCTTTTCAACTGTCATCCTAGGTAGTGGAAATCAGCATGTGTTTCCTTGTAGAAAACTGAAACAAAGAGTTGGAATTTTTGTCTATTTGGGTTTGTGTTGTTGGGTTGATTTGGTCCACACGAAATGATGTTATCTTCAAAAATGGAGATGTAATTGTAGACCAGGTACTGGATCAAATTATGTTCAAGTCGTAGAGCTGGCTGCGTGGTAAGGTGAAGAATTTCAAATCCTTATTGTATGAATGGCGCACTCAACCACTTTACTTCATCTTGCGTTTACAAATACTGGCACAATTATGCTCCTTGGCCTATTTGATGGATCCTTGTTTGTTTATTAAAGTATGTAGCTCTCCTTCTTGGCTCTCCTCTTATGTAGTGCGTTGGCTTGGAGCATTGTTTTTGCCCTGCTGCTATTGGTGAATTACGTTATGAATTCTTCTTGTTTCTAGTGCCAGGCCTTGTTCGTGTTATCCCCTGCACTTGAATCGGTATTTTTTCTGTTTCTTTGTTCCCTGTATATATAATAGGTGAATTAGAATTGTAACGCCTCGATTTCTCGAGTGTCACACAGTAACCAATTAATCCAATTTTCGTAAAGAATTTTCATCGATTCAATTATTAATCTTTGATTAATGACAAAGGTTCATTAATTGCGAAACTCTTGAAAGATTAACCTTTACAAATCTCACGGAAGTAAACGTCATCCCAAAACTTTTGAATTAAATAAAATAAGCATGAAACATAAGTCTAAAATCAAAGTAAAGTACATCAACTTTATTTATCCAAATGAAAACAAAATAATTGTTCAATGCTTCCCGAACTCGGTACTCTCAACCCAAAGAGAAAATGGATGTCTCTCAACCCAACCCTATTCCTTTGCCTCTTCCTCTCTATTTTCTTCCTCTTCATCAGAAGTGTAGTCGTCATCCAGTAGTGACTCGTCACGGAGTATCAGCTCCCAAGAATGGGTCGTCACCGTTATCTTCACGACCATCTACCCCCCACAAATAACAAATAGACAAGTAGCGCAAGGTTCAGATTGCAAGAATAACAAAATCACAACCCTTATCATTATACACATAAATCATTCGCTTATGGGATAAATTTTATAACAGTTAGTCTGTTAAGCTAACGAATCCTCACATCACACAACCCACCAAAACACCATGGTCATTCTCGTACATCCGCAGATGCACAGTTCACGTGGAGCCGCAATGATCCACAAAAATCTCCCTCGCGTGCAAGTTACCGTTTGTCTCTAACGGCACTATCGTTCTCATGGTACATAGTCTCACCTAGACCTATGTTCCATTAATTCTCATTTACTTGCAAGCGATTAATCTCATTCTCTTTGTTAAAGGCTCTAAAGTCAACCTAGAGTCTTACAACATTCGTCGAATAAAAGTACGACAAAATCATCACAGTCACAATGAGAATTACAGCTAGATAAGCGACCATTTACACAATATTCCAGCCAGTAAGAAATTACATCAAAACAGTACTAGTAAGTGTTGAAAGGTTTTTACCACAACTACTTTCAAATCCCTTTCAAGATTCAATTGTAGTATAGTAAAGGGTTTTTATCGTCCTCAGGGAATTGGAAATACAACGCCGTTCTTTAGCTAAATTACTTAAGCAAAGAGTTCAAGAAGCGTTTGGTTGATTGTTTTGAGAAATGTTGTGGACATAAAACAGTAATAAAAATGGGTTTAAAAACAGATTGAGAAAGCTGTTGGGATTGGGGTTCACACATCAACTCTCATATATCCTATAATACAACACATACAACCTATTTTATCCTTGATTTCATCACATCAGTTCTTATCTATCTCATTAATTTCTTACATGAGCAGATTAACGATTCACTTCTCTAATTATCGATGTCTCGCATAACTAACGAAGCAAAACGTAATGAGTTCAGATGTTAAGCGACTAATAAACCTAACCCTATGTCTAGCAATCAGGTAAATTAGATGATACAACCTAAATCTAATTCAAATATGTAGCTTTCACTCACATATCAAATCTCAAATCATGTTCTAGTTGATCAAGCTAAAACAAGCATTAAAATCAAGATCATATCATTGAAATCAAGAGATAGAATAGATTCATATGAAAGAGAACTAAGATGGATACATTTAAGTCAAGTATTACATCCAATCCCAACAAAGAGAAGTTTAGCTATCCATAGACATGGATGCTATGCTTACAAGAAGAACTAAGACGAAAGTTATGATCCGTGCCGTCCTCGGTGATGATTCCAGCTTGATGGATGGTGAATCAAAGCTCCCAAAGTTCCTCCCTTCTTCTCTCTGAAGTTTTTTCTCTCAAAAGTCCAAAATAGGTCAAAAGATCATGTCTTTCTGATCTTGGTCGAGCCTTTTATAAACAGGGCACAGTTTCGCTTAAGCTAAAAAAGGTTCCGCTTAAGCGAGGAGATTTCTTCATGTTCAGGTAAGGTCTTTCAGCTTAAGCGAGACCATTTCTCGCTTAAGCCAAATTGTCTTCCAGAACCACTGCTACTGCCCTGTAATTTGGCTTAAGCGAGGTTACATTTGGCTTAAGCGAAGATCAACATACTTGCCACTGCTACTGCCATATAATTTGGCTTAAGCGAGCCAGCATTTGGCTTAAGCGAAGATCAACATTTGTAGCCCTTTTCATTTGAAATTGTTTGGATCTCTTGACTTTTATCCTACAATAAAACCAAAGAGCTTAAATGATAAAACTAACATATCTATGTATTTTCTATATAAAAACTATCTACTTACTAAATTAACCTATTAAGGGATAATTTGGAAGATAATGTACACATCTAGAACAGAAAAGTACCCAAATTAGTAGAGAAAATCAGGTATTTTTGGTACTTATCAACTCCCCCAAACTTGGAACTTTGTTTGCCCTCAAACAAAAGGTATTGGCTATCAAAAAATATTCACAAAGGTTCTTGAACAAGCATGGCTTATGAACTACTAATGTCAAAGTTTCTTTTCACAAGCATGATTCAAGCATCAATTACCAACTAGAACATGTGAAGCCCACAACAAATGGTTACAGTAATGATACAAAAATACACCAGCATGAAATCATTGGCATAACATTGAATCCAATACTCTTCAATCAGGGAACCATTCAAATTCTCATCAAACTATTCACTACTCTTTAATTCTCTATGACGTAAGTGTTTCACACTAATCAGCCATTGAATCACAACATGTCAAACTTGTTACCTGTCTCATCAACTATTAAAACTGCATGGAAACTCAAGAATCACAAAGGTCTTTCTGGGTTGTAATGTGGCCAGGGTTATCAAGAAAATTGGTTTTTCTAGATTTTTAGGATACTTTCAAGTCAAGAGAGCAATTACATTTGGATTCACACAATAATTATGAATTCTTTTTTTTTCACTCTCCTTCTACCAATCCTCTTTTTCACCCTTTTTAGACAATTTCATGTACATAACCCCTTTTCTTCTCATTTCCATTCTTTTTCAATCATTTTTTTTTTCTTTTCTTTTTCCCTCTTTTTTTTTTGTTTTTGATAGACTATACACAAGCAATTTTTTTTTTCATCAGTATATGTGCAAATGATAGAAAACTAAACAAAAAGATATCAAAGCCTCCACTCCTCCCAACTTAGCACATTAGCATACAATCCTCACATAAATGCTCTCTTAACTTAAAAAGTATAGGAGAAACATTTTTTTTTTCTTTTTTTTGTCATTTAAGTTCGGGATCATACACAAAGAACAACAAAATTTCCATTTAGGCTCAAAAGGGGTGCAATTGGAATTCCTAATCAATGGTAGGCTTATTTGGCTAAGTAGTTTATGTACACTAAAGAACAAAATTGCCTTGATCATTTTCTATCATTCCCATGCAATTCAATAGTTAGAGACTCAAACAAGTAAAACTGTGCAAAACAATGGCGAATCTCTCAAATCTCACCAAGTGTTTGGCTACACTCCTCACTAGGCTTAGGAGTCCCTGATTTCAAGAATTTTCAAAATGAGCCTATGACATTCATGTGAATGATGCATTCATATCATATAATGACACCAAGTTAGTGCAATCACAATGAACTAAGAACTTTTAAAAACACACATCATGCTCAACTTAGCATTTCATAGCCCATGCTCATTACCTAAACCAACAGCCAATCATTTGCAACTCAGAACAGTGAGCAAAACAAACTCATAATCCAAAATTCAAAACATGTGCTAGCAATTAAGAACACAGCAAAATAAAAGCCAAAACCAAGGAAAGTACTAATAGTTAGAAAGTGAAATGACTGAAAATAAAAATGAACTTGGATGAGTGGTTGTGGTCATCAATCCTCAACTCCATCCTGCTCCTGAACAACAATCATGTAGTCACCAGCAGGCAAGTCAGCTGCTGCAGAAGTAGTAACTTCATCTCCATCTCCATGTCCAACAGCTCTCTCCTCCTCCCTGGAATTCGGCCTGTCCTCAGGCCAAGCATCACGACCCTGTCTGTGCTGCAACATTTGCTCCTGAACAGCCTAGATCTCATGTATTAGGTAGAAGACAATTTTAATATTTTCATTCATGCATTTTGTCAAACACCTAGGGTGCACAACCTTTAACATATGAAGCATATAACAATTTGAGTTTACAATCCCGTAACCAAACTTAAGAGCCTCAAACAATCCTACTCAAAGCATGCAATTCTTTTCCTAATGAGACCACAAATTCCTTAATGCTCATCAGTGCTTGCACAATCAAAACCCCCAAATTTAGAGCTCTAGAATATGAAATCAAATTGAGGGAGAAATGAGAAAACTTTACCTGAGAAGTAGAAAACTAAATCCCCAAATCACAAGTACAATTGAGAAGGAGAGAATAGAGAAGACTGAACCAAGTTGAAAATCTTGCTCATGTGTGTGCAATGGAACCAAGTTGCATATTCTTGTGTGTGAGAGGAAGTGATTCTTGATTTTGTGTGTGAGGTGAGATTCGTGATTTGTGTGTGGGGTGCTGTACGTGATTTGTGTGTGAGAATTGTGTTGCTGTTTGTGTTTTTAAAGAGTGAGTGTTTCCTCTTTTTTTTTTTATATAGTATCTCGCTTAAGCGAGACATGTCCTGCTTAAGCCAACATACCAGTTCTAGTGCTGTCTTTTCTGTTTAGAGTATGGCTTAAGCGGAACTTGCTTCTGGCTTAAGCGAAATTCAACCCATGATGCACTGTAACTTCTTTCTGAATTTGGCTTAAGCGATACTTTGTCTGGCTTAAGCGAATTACCTGTAATTATGCAGCAGAATACTGTCAAGTATTGCCAAAATTCACAAGTCTAACCTCCAAAATTTGCATTTATCTTCTTCCTTGATTTTCAATCATAATGAGACATTTCTATCTTCAATTTAAACCTGTGAGTCACTTTAATTTCAAATGTTAATCATCAAAGAACATGAATTCAATGTAGCACTCTTTTTGACTATTTACACAAGTGGATACCTCAAATTTTGATTCATCCATTCTCAATGCTTCCTAAGAAGATAAACCACTTACTTATCATCTAAGAAACTTGTGCGAAGATTAAAATCATGAAAAGAGACACAAGATTCTTATTTCATACTTTAACTCATACCTTACACACAATTCTGCTATTTTCACAACTCAACACCTCAATTTTTTCTTTTCTCATTTTCCTAGCTTTCTAAGTCCTTAGACTCACTATTCATATCATTTAAAACTTGTGAGAAGCCTTAAACTTCACAGCTGTAGCACATCGCCATATGACACACTCCAAGATCAAGAAAACTACACAATGAGCAGTCTTAATGCACTTTCACTTCAAAGCCTAAATTTTCACATTGGTTCCTATTCTAATATTGAAAACTAACATTAAAACACAAACATGAGTTTGTTCAAAAGTTATGGAAAGCAATTTTGCACAGTTAATGCAGAAAATCACCTAGAGTGACTTGTTTTTCATCATGATCACACTACTACATACCTCAATTTTCTCAAAACACACCAACCTCAAAAATCATCAATTCATATGCATGGTAAGCATCAAATTAGACCTGATATAACTTTGAAACTTAGGTTTTAAACAGAAAATCACAGGATGCACAATTTCCTCAAGTTCGCATGCAAAAACAAGTCACAACCCTATCTTTTACAAATCCATCAAATCATTGATCTCTAAGCCTTTGAACATACTCAATATGGTGACAAAAAGCTGTGAAGCACAAGAAAACACAAATTAAAGTGAAACTTCACAAAATCACCATGTCACTAACTAAATTAACTAGAAAACTGGAAAATCTAACTAAACACTGGGTTGCCTCCCAGGAAGCGCTTCTTTAACGTCAATAGCTTGACGCTTTGAAATCCAATTTGTCAAGGAGACCAAAGACAAGAGGAGAGAATGGTTCCCTTCTTCCTCTTTGGTTCCTTCTCCTTTTTCAGAAGTTCTTTGAAGCACTTTTGACACGTAGTCACAACCTTCCACATCTTAGAAAACTTTTTCTTCTTTCTTATCCTTCCTTTCTTCCTTAATCCATTCTTCACATCCTCTTTACCATCAAAATCACAGTTTTTATTTTCACAATGTTTAGTTTTTGCATTTTCAAGCTCAGACAAGTGATTTGATGCATCAATTGAAGATGATGATGGATCATGCTCATCAAATAATTTTTCCAAATCAAAACCAACATTTTTAATTAAAGAAACCATACCTTTGCTTTGTCGGTGATGATTATCACTAAAAACTGTAAAATGTACCTCATCTTCACCTTGTCTCACCTTCAGGATCCCAGTATCTACATCAAATGCTATCCTGGCAGTGATAATGAATGGCATCCCTAAAATGATTGGGATCTCTTTGTCTTCAGGAACATCTACAACCACAAAGTCTATTGGGAAATTCAGTTGCTCCACCATCACAGTCACATTCTCTGCAATTCCTTGAGGTAATTTGACTGATTTATCAGCTAGTTGCAGCGTCATCCCTGTAGGCTCTACTTCCACATCTCCCAACCTTTTCAACAAGGAAAGAGGCATTAAATTGATAGTAGCCCCAGAGTCTATCAGTGCATTACAGGATTGATTGTTTTCAAGTTTAACCGGCAAGACAAGACTCTTGGAACTTCTATGCTTTGGAGGTGGTAAGCGTTGTAGAATTGCACTACAACGTCCATTGAGCTGGATCACCTCATCTTCATGCAGTGCTTTCAACTTGTCCTTTTTGTTCAAAAGCTCTTTCATGTACTTGCCATATGACGGAATTTGCTCCAATGCTTCAGAAAATGGCATGGTGATGTTCAAATGCTTGAAAATGTCAATAAACCTCCTCCTTTGCCTCTCATGATCAATCTTCTTGGAATTAGGAGGATATGGCAAGCGTTGGATAGGCGGACTCCACCTAATTTCCTCACTCTCATTCTTTTTCTCATTTTTTTCACTCTTTTTCTTTACTTCTCTATCTACAACCTCTCTTTTATTCTTTTCTTCTTCTTTTTCAACTTCTTCCTCTTTTTCACTCTCTTTTGGATCATGGCTCTCATTTTTCTCTTCATCCACATCAATCTCATCACCAACCTCTCCACCAACTACTCTCCCACTTCTTGTGAATATTGCATTACAATGCTCCCTGGGATTGTCTTCTGTATTGGCATGGAACTTCCCTTTCTGATTCTCTGCCATCTGCTTAGCCATTTGGCCCATTTGGATCTCCAAATTTTTAATAGAAGCTTCTGTGTTCTTCTGATTGGTCATAGTCATCTGCATGAACTGATTCATTGTATCTTCTAATGTTGGATTCCTGCTCTGTGGCGGCTATTGGTATGACTGATTCTGGTAAGGTGGTGGTGCCCTGCTGGTGGAAGGCCTTGCATCTTGCCTCCAAGGTTGGTTGTATTGTTGATTACCTCCCCTGGGATAGTTGTTCTGGTACCCTTGCCTCTGCTGGTTTCCTAGGTAGTGAACCTCCTCTTCCTGTAATTGACAGTATTCTGTTGGATGATCCTTAGTACACACATCACACCTGTTCACCTGCTTCCTGGAAGAAGAATCTTGCATCTCCCGAAGTTGTTTGGGAAGATCACTAAGAGTCTTTTTCACTTCATCCAGTTGTTGCTGCAGTTGCTTGTTTTGGGCCAAGATAGCATCACTTGATCCCAATTCCAGAACGCATCCTCTCCTTGGTGGTCCTCTCATATGTTGATCTTGGTGGTCATTTAGAGCCATAGCCTCAATGATCTGAATGGCCTCAGTTGGAGACTTTGTCATCAAAGAACCTCCTGAAGTTGCATCCACCATTATCCTGCTCTGTTGTTGAAGACCTTTTCTGAAAAGATGGATTTGTGTCTTGGCGTCAAAGTCATGATTCGGGCACCTCCTCAACATGGATTTGTATCTTTCCCAAGCTTCACGCAAACTTTCACCTGTACTTTGGGAAAAAGTAGAAATTGCAGTTCTACAATCCATATATTTTGATTCAGAAAAGTACTTGGTCATGAATTTCTTTTCCAATTCATTCCAATCAGCTAAAGTTGTCTGTGGTTGATCCAAGAACCAATCCTTTGCTTGCCCAATCAAAGTTAAAGGGAAGAGCCTCAGAAATACAGCTTCTTCCTCAGCTTGGCTAATTCCAGCAGTACAACAAAGTTCATACAACTTTGTCAGGTGAGTGTAAGGATTCTCATGATCCAAGCCAGCGAAAGGATTAGCATACATCAGCTGCACCAATCCAGTCTTCACTTCAGGTGGCCTAGCAGCACCTGCAGGCCTACCAATCCTGGTTATGTTCCTTGGAGTGAAGTTCACAAATCCTACATTTGTATCCTCATTTCCACCACCAGCTGGTTCTGCAGCCATGGTCTCTGTCTGTTGTCTTACTAAAGAGATTGAGGAAGACGATGCTTCTTCCTCCCTCCTTTGCTCAGCTAATTGTTTTCTCCTCCTTGTCTTGCTATTGTTTCTCCTAGCTGTAGCTTCGATCTATGGATCGAACAATAGTTGATCAGCTGGAGTTTTACCTCGCATAAACAAAGTGACAATACAACCTAGCCAAGAAAGTCAGTCAACAAGATAATAAAAAGATAAAATAAAACTATATACTATATTCACAATTGCTCAAGATGAGAAACTAAAGCAATGCTTTTGTATTGACGCAATTCCCCGGCAACGGCGCCATTTTGTTAAGGTTTTTACCACAACTACTTTCAAATCCCTTTCAAGATTCAATTGTAGTATAGTAAAGGGTTTTTATCGTCCTTAGGGAATTGGAAATACAACGCTGTTCTTTAGCTAAATTGCTTAAGCAAAGAGTTCAAGAAGCGTTTGGTTGATTGTTTTGAGAAATGTTGTGGACATAAAACAGTAATAAAAACGGGTTTAAAAACAGATTGAGAAAGCTGTTGGGATTGGGGTTCACACATCAACTCTCATATATCCTATAATACAACACATACAACCTATTTTATCCTTGATTTCATCACATCAGTTCTTATCTATCTCATTAATTTCTTACATGAGCAGATTAACGATTCACTTCTCTAATTATCGATGTCTCGCATAACTAACGAAGCAAAACGTAATGAGTTCAGATGTTAAGCGACTAATAAACCTAACCCTATGTCTAGCAATCAGGTAAATTAGATGATACAACCTAAATCTAATTCAAATATGTAGCTTTCACTCACATATCAAATCTCAAATCATGTTCTAGTTGATCAAGCTAAAACAAGCATTAAAATCAAGATCATATCATTGAAATCAAGAGATAGAATAGATTCATATGAAAGAGAACTAAGATGGATACATTTAAGTCAAGTATTACATCCAATCCCAACAAAGAGAAGTTTAGCTATCCATAGACATGGATGCTATGCTTACAAGAAGAACTAAGACGAAAGTTATGATCCGTGCCGTCCTCGGTGATGATTCCAGCTTGATGGATGGTGAATCAAAGCTCCCAAAGTTCCTCCCTTCTTCTCTCTGAAGTTTTTTCTCTCAAAAGTCCAAAATAGGTCAAAAGATCATGTCTTTCTGATCTTGGTCGAGCCTTTTATAAACAGGGCACAGTTTCGCTTAAGCTGAAAAAGGTTCCGCTTAAGCGAGGAGATTTCTTCATGTTCAGGTAAGGTCTTTCAGCTTAAGCGAGACCATTTCTCGCTTAAGCCAAATTGTCTTCCAGAACCACTGCTACTGCCCTGTAATTTGGCTTAAGCGAGGTTACATTTGGCTTAAGCGAAGATCAACATACTTGCCACTGCTACTGCCATATAATTTGGCTTAAGCGAGCCAGCATTTGGCTTAAGCGAAGATCAACATTTGTAGCCCTTTTCATTTGAAATTGTTTGGATCTCTTGACTTTTATCCTACAATAAAACCAAAGAGCTTAAATGATAAAACTAACATATCTATGTATTTTCTATATAAAAACTATCTACTTACTAAATTAACCTATTAAGGGATAATTTGGAAGATAATGTACACATCTAGAACAGAAAAGTACCCAAATTAGTAGAGAAAATCAGGTATTTTTGGTACTTATCAGTAAGTTAGATATTCAAAATTCAGAAGAACACCCAACTAAATAACAGATAGGCTAAAAAGCACTTTTGGCCCCTGATGTTTCAAGTTTGTGCAAATTCTGCCCCTACTCTATTTTTGTCGATGTTTCTACCCCTCATGTTTTCAAACAGTGCATCGTCTACCCCTCATGTTCTCAAACAGTGCACCGTCTACCCCTGACGGAGGGGGGGTAGACGGTGCACTGTTTGAAAACATGAGGGGTGGAAACATCGACAAAAATAAATAGGGGCAGAATTTGCACAAACTTGAAACATCAGGGGCTAAAAAGCATATATACAAGTTTTATGAAATCAAGGGTCACAGTCGCTTTTTGGAAAAAAACAGCAGGTACAATGATCACTAAAAACGATCTCCATAACTCATTTCTCAACCAAAATTTACGTTCTACACATGCAGGGAAAGCTGATTTAAAAACCTACAACATTCTATTTTATCACGTTTGCATTTGAATACCAGAACTAGGTGATAATCTGCCACGAAGTTCACTGTCCAGTACAGAAAACTGGCAGAGTCACTTCTGCCTCAAATTTAAATTCCGAAAATTCAAGTTCAGGTCTCCTAGACCATTTTCCAGTAACAAACATCATATATATTCATCATCAAAATTCCAGAATTTCACAACAAAGATCATGTATCAAACATCATGTTATGACAAGAGAAAAACAAGCCAAATTAGCAAGTTGTCATAGCAAATCCACATAAAATCATAGATCACGGCATGAACAATGAATAGAGGTTTGAATACATGGTATTCCAAGGTAGAAAATCCAGCAAGCAGCATCATCACAAACTCATGCAAAAGACATCAAAGTCATGGCTCTTCTCATGACAAAACATGTCAAATATCCTAGTTAAACTACCCAACCTAGACCAGCCCTTACCTTGCTAGTTTGGTGATGAAAAGAGGTGGAAGATGAAGTATGGAAGAAGCTATTCCTTGCTGTCCCTCTCTCCTTGCTCGATCTCCTCCTCCTTCCATTGGCCTCTCGCGCGCGCACACACCTTCTCCTTCTCTCTCGATTTTCTTCCTCTCTTCTTTCTCTCTTTTTCTCTTTTCTTCTTTGTTGTATGTGTTACGTGAATACTGTATGGGGTTTCTAATTCTGAATGAGAAGGAAAATTAGGATTTCCCCCCTCTACTCCTTAACAAAACCGGCGGCCAACACTAGCATATGGGCTAGGTTTTGTTTTCTTTTCCTCTTCTCCCTTCACTCTTGCCTAAGCCCAAAATTTAATTGGTCAACTAATTTAATCAGCAATTAACCCCCTGAATCACGTAATTAATCAGAATTAAAGCTAATTAAACAACCAAAACCCCTTCCCCAAGCAACAATGTGGCCGGCGGCCACAGGGAGGTTTTAGGGTTTCCAAAACCCTAATTCTCCTAAGCCCAACCCAAGCAACCCTCTTAGGTCATACTCACACTCTACTTCAGCCCATTAACCTCTGATTGGATCATTAACCCACAATCAATCACTAAGATTTAACCCGAGAATACAATTTCTAATTTTTGTAAAATTCGTAGGTACTGTACAGCTGGACCTGTCGTCACTAAAATATGAATATCTCGGGCTACAGAGGTCGGAATGACCTGAAACCAACGAGAGAATTTAGCTAACTCAGAGAGCTACAACTCTCATGAAGGAAGCTTCTCTAGATAAGGTATTTAAGACCTCTCAAAAATTCACACAAGATCACGGACAGAATAGCAAATAAATCAAACTTCACAAAAACTTCATTTTTATTCAATAAAACACTTAAGCAATACATAATTAAGGTTAAGGTCTTACAAGAATATTGTCCCTCGTCGGAGTAAAGTTTGAATATAATCCTCTAGTGTTTGGGGATGACTCGGTTTTGGTCCTCACTAGAGATGGTGGTCTGATGACCTTGCCACATGTCTTCACCGGTCCTACATGAATTTTTTTCGTTTTTCTTTAATTTCTTGATTTCCCACGTAGATTACCCCATTAACACCCGAACTAACCCTAAATTACAAACTTAACTAATCCTAAACTCATGTTCATCATTCTTTATCAAACCCAGAGACATACCCACAAGTACTTGTTTCATCAAACCTCTTCATCTTCATCAAGATATTCATCAACCCTCCATCTTTTTCTTCATTTTTTTCTCAACCCTGAATACGGAACAAACAGCATGCCACCACCCCACCCCCAACCCAATCCCACACCGAACCACCACCCTTGACCACCAACAAGTTTATGTCTTTTTCTTCAGATTTGGCAATTTTTTTTCAACATCTAAGCTCAATAATGAGAAAAAGTGAAAGCTTGGAGCTTTTCAATCCAGATTGGAGCCCCACGTGGCTTGGAGATATTGAAGACGACAACCCCTTTAAAAAACTCGAGTTGACACCATGGTGGTGACGAAGCTCGTTTGAGGAGAAGAAGAGCAGAGAAATTAGTTTTCTCCTCCTACCTTGAACGATGAAGGGGTGAGGAGATGTTGAAGACTACAGTTCCTTTCAAAATCTCGAGCTTAGCTTTCACGGTGCTAATAACGAAGCCCATCGGAGGACAAGAAGAGAAAAGAAATTAGTTTTCTCCTCCTTTTCTTTCTCCTCTTCTTCCTCCTTCTTCTTTTAGTCCTTTATAATCTAAATATAAACTGAAGTATTCCAAACTCTCCCATTTGAAATAGTCCTAAAGCAACACCCTTTAATTGTGATTTTTATACTAGTGGAATTTTTTATTCAAAATTAATCTTAAAATTTTGAATTAAATTTATTTAACACATGTCACTACCACATCACTTACTGCGGGGACCAAAGTTGGGTTATTTCCCAAACTTTGAATATTATAATCAAACGTTACTCGGACAATGAATCATATTCAAACTTCCGCCTATTATAAGGGAGCAAAAGCTTAATTATCCTTTTTTAGTGGTTGTTGGTATTTTACAAATCACTGAAAGGTATTGTTCAAAATCAATTCTTTAATAAAATGACCTAATATTACATTTTATGGTGCTGCATTTTATACTTTTGTGAAAATTTCATTTTCTTAGTATAATAATTTAAAATCTACTACATCTTAAAAGAGAGACAAGAAATTACTATTCATAAGAGAACTTTTAATCTGGGCCATTCATTTCAAATTTTTTGTCCCAAATTGTTAGTCAATCTTGGCCATTCATCATTTTTCTACAGCTAGCATTGGGCTGACCCAAAGAGAGGTCAGCAGTTCTTTCTTTCACGTTTTCTCTGCTCTGACTCATGTTGTCGAAGAAGGTGTGTTGAAGGAGAAGAGTGTTTTTGTCCGAAATTGTCGTCATCGTGGGAGGGTTCCCTCACTGTAGATAAGGTTAGGTTAGAATTAGGTGGAGAAGAGAAGAGGATTGAAGTTCAGAAGGTGAAGAGAAGATGACCGAAACTCATCATCACCCTAGATAGGGTTTAGGTTAGATTCAGAAGAAGATGGTGGAAGTAGAAGGACGAAATTTCACTGTTTACGAATGGGGATGATCATATGGTGACGAAGAAGGACCAGATTCAGAAGCCAAGATGATGATAGATCACTTCAGTTCAGTACAAGTGCAGCAGGTTCATTCACTTTCCTGATAAATCCCACTGTTCATATATTGTATTGCTTTTCAATTTCTCTATAAATACTGTCATTCTTTGGTGTTTCTTCCCATCCCTCACTGCGTTAGTTCCTCAATTCCTCAATTCCCTCAACTGCGTTTGATTCTTTGTTTGATTAAATGGATTTTGGTTCTTTCAATATGTGATTGTAGTTTGCTTGATTCCCCCTTTGTCATATATTAGTGATTGTAGTTTGCTTGATTTCCTTTGGCTACTACGTTTGATGCAGTTGGCAGTTTTGGTGAGCACAATGCGGTATGTCTTCCTGTATTCGGGGAAGCCACTTCCTTCTTGATGTTCCATGTTTTTCTGCTGCTGGTACTTTGTTAGAGGTAAACCATTGGTTTCATCTGTCTTTTGATTTGTATGTATAACCACTAAAAATGTGAATTTTTTTTCTCTGTTTCAGAATTTTTTTATGAGTGACCTGTGAGTGATTCTTAGGAGTATGTCAAGATAACTGGTAGATGAAAAAATCGCTAGCATCTTATTTCATTGGATTACCCCTCCAAATATGAAGCTTTTGACCCCGAGCAACGTAAACAAACCTGTACACTACAGTACAGAAAAAAATATTATGACCAGTGCCGACTACAAGAGTTTCACTAGAGTCTAATAGATGTATACAAGTATAAAGGCTTGAGTCAAAAGCACTAAACAATATTCCACTTGATAGTGTATTCAAATTAAGGACATTTGCCTGGTCAGTGTTAATTTTTGGCAAAGAGGGTTAATGGTTTGTAGGATGGCCAGGTTCTGTTTGGGACTCGGCAAAAACTGATATTTGCTTCCCTGTTTGACTATTCCAAATATGAATTGTTCCATCACAAGATGCCACTCTTCCACTAGATGATAAGATGCAAATATTGTTTCCCACCTAAAATTTGCATAAGTAATGAGTGATTTATAGAAAATGTTGTTACAATCGAAAAATAATATCTAAAAGCCCCTATAGAAGCTAATAAAAACAAAGCTTAACTCATGAGTAACTGTTATAATTTCTATACTAATAAACACAGCATAACTCATCACTAACATCCATTCACATAACATCCCCTTTTGTTTTAAATCATCAGCCATTATGCATATGCATCACCTAGCAGTGCTCTATCAGTGCTAGGTGATGCATAATGGATAATGACTAGCAGTTTGCTGATTGATACCATAGTTGAAACTTGATAGTACTTAGTAGTTCTCTACTATAGTAATATATTAATACTACAAGGATTTACAGTGTAAAGTCTGGGTGATTTGATTTCAAGAATTCTTTTGATTATTAAAACCGGGAAGGATTTACAGAAGATCTTCCCTTCAGATCAAGTTGCCTATAAATATTCCCACAACTCTCAATCTTTGTGGTGCTCTCCCTTCACAAGGCTTCTCCTCCAAAGGTTGTTTGTCATTCAATTATGGCTAAATTTTCTCTCTTTAATTTAGCATTCTGCTTAACACATAATGTAACATCTCCATGCTTTATTTATCATAGATTTATAGATTTATTCTCTCCTTACTGCAGGTAAAGTTGAGGGTTAGTTTTGGTGACCAAAACATCAATTCAAATTATCCAAGGTTAGTTTATTCACTTGATTCATGTGACTTCTGCTTATCTAAAAAAAATGTGACTTATAAATTTAAGAGTTAATGTGTTTACTTTTGATAATATCCAATCGTGTGCAACCAAGAGAAGTGAAATTGTTGGTGTTGTATAATTTCATCACATTTAGATTGAGAAATTAATACGTGTTGACATCTTTGCCTCTTTTTTCATGAGTTATAATGTTCTATATACTTTGCAGTTAGTATGTTTGATGTTGTCTTGGTTTACATTTGGTTTCATTATCCATGTAAATAGTTCTTTCATATATTATTGTCCTGATCAAATTATCAAAATTGTGATTGATAAAGAAAAAGCTGAAATCTGAAAAGTTGATTCCTATACTTTTGGTGGAACAACAACAAAGCTCTTGATGATTGCATGATCTTCTTGATCATTTTAAGTTAATAGAACTATAGAGGTCAGTTTAAGACCTAAGTATAAGACATATAATACTAAATGGCTTTAAATTGTTCTCTATCTTTTTATTTATCATGTAGTTTTTCAGAGCTAAGGTAGAATCCTTATTGGCCAGAGACATGGAAACATCTATTAACAATCCACTGCAAAGGGAGATCAATTTTCTTTACTGTTGATACACTATACCCCTCTTCATGTAGTTTTGCTGCCTTTAGGTCCATTAATTGGCTAAAAGAAACCATTTATGCTATCTTCTCAAGATGAATGCTCCAAAGTCCAAACTCTTCCTTTAATTATTGTCCTTCTTTGCTTTATATTTTTTTATTGTTCTTATTAACTTATTATATTTTTTTGTTCCATTTTCCCCCTCACCTGTGCACATTGGTCAATCTTCTTCTTTGATCTTTCTCTCCCTTCATCATAGTAGGTATAGTTCTTAACTTCTATGGTAAGGATTCCATCAAATAGTAAATGCAAGGAGAACCTCTTGAACCCATTTGTTGAATGCCACCAAAGGACCTCTTGGGAAAGTTATTATTTAATTGTGCATGGTTTGTATGCATCATACCTGGAGAAAAACATAACTATTATTTTTAGTTTAGAAATTTGTTTTGCTATATGTTTGATTGACAAGAATGTTTTTTCAATGACTAACATTTACACAATGTAGTGGTCTTGGGGATTTACGTTTATGTAATGAAGCAAATAGAATTGGAAAGATTTTTTTTATTTAAAATTATGTTAGCATTTGTTAAACTTTGCAAGAGAAATAATAGATATTTTTTTCTGTCAATAAGAATATGTTGAAATTAAGATGAAATTCATATATAATTCTTATACATTCAAGTGTTTGAGCTTTAGTGACTAGATTACTCTAAATTTTCTAACATGGACGTTTACTCTTCTTGATGTGTTAATTAGGCATTTGTGCAATAAATGGAGAAGCAAATTATGTAAGGTTACAAATTTTAAAAAAACGGTAAATCCACTTCTTCAACTTTTCTCTTTGAAAAACATGTAGGAGATAAGGGCACGACAAGACATCGCATGTGAATTGAATTTTTTTGCTTAAGTTTTCAAATTTTTATACTGCTAATCAAGTCATTGTTTTGATTTTCAAATGCTCATTTTATTCATGTGTGATAACCTCATTTTTTCCATGATATCAGCTTGGAACTCTATTGTGTGTGGGACTAGGATGTGCTCTTCAAGAGTGATAGTTGTATTAATTTTCTGTGTTCAAACAGTAGCTTTCAATTTTTCAGTTTTCTTCCAGCGTTGATTTGGATTTTATCTTAAAGACGTTTCTCTTATGTGTGGTTAAGCCTTAATTGGAGTATAAATTATTTGTTTATTGGCAGAAGCTATGCTTTTTTAATGAAAATGGCTGATGTGAAGCTAACTATGAATGGGAACTGATGAATGTTATAGTGAGCAATGGACGAATCATTTTGTTGCTTAAATGTGCAAGTCTTGTTTTTTTTCACTTTCTCTTGGTCATGCTATATTACCAGGGCATTCAAGAGGTAAAGGAATATCATGGGTTGTGCAGAACGCTGGAAACAAAGTGAAGTGGTTGGATGAAGGCCTTTTTGCTTTGCCATGGAATGACATGATTGAAAAAAGTAGGAGATTTTGCTTGAATTGAATGAACCTACTGAGAAAAATGCAAGTTTCTACTTGTGTAAACATGATTTGTTTTTTATATTTCTATTCCTTTTGTTGTCCACGTTGGAACATTTAAAGTTTTTCTTGGTCACAACTACCTTGCTTACACAGTTAAAATTTCAGGTAGTGAACTGTTTATGCTTTGTCTGAAAGACTTCTGAAGTGGATTAATAGATCCAAAAGTATAATTTCAGTGGTGTTAGCTTGACATGAGCTCAAGATGCAAGTTCATTGTTTTATACTAAGTCAGATGGAAGCAATGACCTGATGTAAAATTGTTGTTGGCTATTTTTGGGGTTGGAGGAAGGGAATGGATTTTAGCTTAAGATAGTATCATAAGTTAAACTTTTTTTTTTGAACATGATCATAAGTTAAACTTTAATGTGGTTTAATGGCAGAGTTCTTTGTAAAAATACTTGGATATGATCCTGTAGATGATTTTGCAGTTTTAAAGAAAGATAATCCAACAATTGTGTGGACATAACAAGCACAAAAGATGGCAAGTTTATAACTGCGAACTCGAACTCAAGGACTTCATTGGAGAAAGGAAGTAGACAAAATGAAAAGGGCCAACTCTTTTTTGTGGGTTGAGTGTGTCACCATTTTGCTGAGAAAAATTGGTATCAGTACTCAGCAGAGGGAGATTTGGGATATTTCAATAAAGGTTCCCCTTGGAGCAGTTCCTACCGATTTTATGTACTTATCATTTACTTATGTTTGTTTCTGGTTGGATAGTTCTATTCACCAACCACATGTACTTTAGCTGGTAATTTTAGAAGTGGTTAGGTTACATTCTATATGAATTATTGATTCATTTTCTATATTTTTTCTGCATTCCATGGATTTTGTGATCCTCCTCTTTCATACATCTTTTTTTATTAACAAGACTTTATCATTTAGTTTCTAAGAAGGGAAGCCCCTATATGTGTCACACTTTATCATTTAGTTTCTGGATAGTGAAAGTTATAAACTATGGCTGAATCAGATTAAACCACACAAGGCATATCTTTGGAAGAAGTTAGATATTTTCCACCTAATTGAACTGAGTGTCTATAGCCTTCATACATACAACCAGCCCTTATTCCTCGGTCTTTTTTCTTTTGAAATATAACTACCAATTATTTTCATGTGCCCTATGGCATGAATACTCCAACCCTACTTGATCTATCTGCTATAACAAGGTTACAAATTCAAGTGGGTGACTACTATCTTTGAAACCCCAAAATCTCATGGTCAACAAGTTGAGTTTTGCATACAAAATATAAGTCTTTTTCGAATAAGATTTCTTTCCATAGCGGTATACTTAAACACATGGATAAATTAGGAAGCTCCAAGTGTAAAATGTATCAATTGTAGAAAAACGAAAAGAAACTGACTGAAATGTACATTACCAGAACCAAAGTAATGAAATCTAACTGATGAAATATAAATCTACACTGAAACATTTTGGGAGTTTTAAGTAAAAGCAACATAATCTTCTAGGATGAAAACTAACTGTCATTGCGGCAAGCAAGACACATAATGTGAAGTAGAAAAAAGCTAAAACTAAATATGGCCATCAAAATCAGAATTGATAACACAGCTTTCATTCTTAAAGTCTGCTTATGAATTTGTCTATATGTAACTCTAGAGAAGGAGAAGGTTAGCTTCATTGATTTTTCTATATGTATGTTTTTACATACTTTTGGTCATGGTATTTTCTACATGTCATGGTATTTTAGAGTTGATATTATTTAGCTTTCGAATTTAATATGAAGTGAAAGTTAGTTTTTTCTTCGAATGTTAGCCGAAGTGGTAGGACTAATTTGACGTAGCGGATCGAAAGGGTTAAGTGTGAATGGTACATGGTTCGAAGCTTGTGGATGAAACACTGTTACAACTAGATTTATTAAGAGTATATTTTTTATTCACTTTGAAGATTGGAATATATTTCTTATTATATGTCAGTATTTTAGAGTTGATATTATTTAGCTTTGGAATTCAATATGAAGTGAAAGTTAGGTTTTTCTTCGAATGTTAGCCGAAGTGATAGGACTAATTTGACGTAGGGGATCGGAAGGGTTAAGTGTGAATGGTACAGGGTTCGAAGCTTGTGGATGAAACACTGTTACAAATAGATTTATTTAAAGTATATTTTTGATTCACTTTGAAGATTGGAATATATTTCTTATTATATGTCATGGTATTTTTAGAGTTGATATTATTTAGCTTTGGAATTCAATATGAAGTGAAAGTTAGGTTTTTCTTCGAATGTTAGCCGAAGTGATAGGACTAATTTGACGTAGGGGATGAGAAGGGTTAAGTGTGAATGGTACAAGGTTCGAAGCTTGTGGATGAATTATGTATTAACATTATTTGATAACTATGATATTTCTAAAAAAAAGTAAGATAGTTATTTTACTTGAATGTTCTGACGGTCCACTTATTTCATGTGGATTGAGTGAGGCATGATTTTTTTCATTTGTCCTAATTGTGTAGAGTTTTTTTATGAAACTTATCTTATTTTTCTTTTTTTTTGGGTAAGTATGTTAACTTTTTTTTTTGTTAACTAGAAATTAGCTCTCTGGGTCAATTAATTTTCTAAAACTCTAGGCGGCCCAATATTTTTTGTTGAATGAGGAAATTTAATTTTTTGTTAAATGTTAGGGCATGTCTATGATTTTTGTTTTTCTTTTTCCAGAGACGTGAATTTTTCGTCATAAAATTAATTTTCTTATTCTCTCCCTTTTAGTTTGGATTCACTTTCTCTCCTTGCCTTTTCAGCCTTCCATTGTTTGTGATCTGAGATTTGTTTCGTTTTCTGTTCAACAATGGACAAACTTGTGTTCGTCCCACTTTGTGCAACAGTTAGGCTTCGCGTCAGCGTCGTTGTTGCTGCTAATTGCCGAACATGGAGAAGAGACGTTCAGCTCTATCTCTTTGTATATCTTCTATCATGTGACAAGTAGGTATTTGACAGATTTTATTTTTTAATTTCTTCTTCTTTGTGCATCCAGGTAAGATATTTACTTATTTAACTTATCAGTACATATAATGTACTAATTAGTAGTACAACAGTAACAGTGATCATGATTTTCATGTACCAACCCCCAACTGCTCTCAAAGGTAATCATACTTGGAAGTAGATTAAAATAATTTTTTAACTTGATCATCATTTGTTTACAAGACTAGCGTGGGGCAATTTTCTTGTGTAAGTAGGTCAATTGCTTGAGTCAATTTGTACAATAAGAAAATTAGTACTTTTTGTGTTTTTTGATGTGTATTTGACACTGAATTTTCTTTCTGAATATATGTATATTGTTGACCATACCCTGTTGTGAAAATATTTTCATCATTTTCAGTCTGAGGCTTCGTATATTTATAACATAAACCTTAACATTGTAATTGTGTTCAAGTTATTTTGACAAAGATAAATGAAAATACAACTTTTGTTATACATATAAATGTTTATAATTAGTCGTTGATATCTATGTTTTGGTTAAGTCATATTTTGTGTTGTGATTAGTAAATGTTATAATAATTGGTATGTGATTTAAATAGATGGAGTTAAATAAATTGATTGAATAAATATGATAAATGGAAGAACTGTCCGTTCGTGCATCGTGGTATCAGTTCTACAAGAGTAAGTTTGAGAGGCTTGAAAATTATGTTGCAAAGCACAAGATGTAGATGTGGAGGATGGTGCAGTCAAATAGTTTTAAGGTTCATGTTTTTACTGTGTAGTTCTCTAGCATGAAGATGTTGTTACTTTTATCTATCCTTTTTTGCTAGGTTAAAGACTTTTCCTTTAATTGTTGTACTTTATGTTAGCTTAATTTTCCTTGAATATTTTTAAAGTGTTAGCATCAATGTTGGCTATGAACTATGGTTTCTAAGTACAGTAAATGTTACAATAATTGGTATGTGATTTAGTTAGATGATGAACTTAAATAAAATTATTGAATAAATATGATAAATTGAAGAACTGCTCGTCCGTGCATTGCACGGAGCCGGCTAAATTCCTAGTTAAACCTAAAATAAAGTTTCAGAATGTTAAAAATTTATTCCAATAAAATTTTGAAATTACAAATTTAATCGATGACCACATGTCATTATCAACTAAATCAAAGAATATCTAAAAATTTAAGTTGGACTGGTACGTCTGTCCAAATAGCCATCGAGGATGGACAACATTCATAAAGTACAAGGTTTTACCATCACTAGTAGTAACCCTAAATGACAAGGCTTGTCCTGCCACATTAGTTCCGACATTCCAATTTTGTCCCCAATTGTGTGACATTGGAAGCCATCCTGTTCCGGATCCTTTGACACTCATGCTAGAAACATCTCCAGCATTTGCAACGTTGTACACCAACACAAGCAAAAAATTAGGGTTCCCATTAAGCTCAAACTTGACACCCCCAATTTTGTTGCATGGAACACGGCGATATTGAACAGGGACAACCCCAGCACGGTATGCAGCAATTGTGGTGAACATTTTCATGGTTAAGTCAAAGTGTTTTTGTGGCGGGTTGCACCAAATGTCAACTTTCTTGGTATAATTGGGAGGACAAAAATTTGTTGCTGTAATTTTGATTGTGCCTGCGTTCTTTATGCAAAAGGGGGAGTTGACACACATGATCTCAAAACATGCACCACAAGTAAGTCCATGGTTGAATAGTGCTGTGCTTAGTGCTGCGGTATTAAGCCCATACCCTTGTTTGAAAAGATCACCATAACCACAAGCACCCTCTGCATGCATGCCAAATAAATATATAAATTGTTATATATAGAAATAATGAGATTACACTATACGCTTATGAAGTTATCAACCTTTGATACTGGATAATAATTTGTGTCCGCTTAAATAATAAGTGATTTTCAAGTTGAATTAAAAATTTATTTTATTTTAAGAAATTGTTGAGAAACTGAAATTGATATGTTTGTTTACGAATATAAAAAAGAAATATCTCTATGAAATAATTTAATTTAATTTTTTTGCAAATTATGTTTTTTTATCAAAAGTATACAGAAACAGTTAAAAATATATGTAAGAGATTATTTTTCAAAAAAATAAGTGATTATTTTCTGAAAAAACTGAGACAAACGTGCCCATAAATGTGCGTGAATAATCATAAAAAAAAATTCCCGAATGCATTCAAAGAAGCACAAGTGAGTGTTTCAATCCAAATGATTAATCATATATCAAAATTAGAAAATAACTCATACTTGATGAGTATGCATGATCATGATTTTTACGAGAAAGAAATTAGATGGGAAGTTGTACACTTACGCATGGTTTCTTTACCACTCATGTCTCCATAGAAGGTTGCATGAGCAGCATACCAATTTGGGTCAATACCAGCTGACATGGTTTGAACAAAAAGAACAATGAAAATGGCTAAAGCAAGGAAACAGGGAGTCATGGCCATGTCTGGTGAATTAATCAAGACTCAGAAAAGTGATGGATTGCAGGTGGAACTTGGTGATTAGTCGTATTTATAGGTGAGATATGAGGTTTAACTTGATGAAAGGAAATAAAACCATATTCATCAATAATTAAATATTTTTTATCTATAATTAAAAAAAAGGTATATGCTAGCTGTTTATTTATTGCATTTTATCTTGTAATTTTGTTTTCTTTTATAGACAAAAAATATTTAATTATAAATAATTCAAGGAAATGCCAGATAACTACAACTGGTGAATTAAATATGGTTTAACTTGATTCCTTGAATTATTTATCAATAATTAAATATTTTTTGGTGTCTATAAAAGAAAAGAAAACTACAAGATAAAATGCAATAAATAAACAGCTAGCATATACTTTTGGTGGACAGAATAAGCAGACAGGATAAGATAGTATGATCATATCTTGCTCTAATATTTTGTTTGTTGTTCCTACATTATAAGACAACGCAATTTTGTCTCTTATCTTATTATGTTCATCATATGTAAAAGTTATTCTAATTTCTTATGATACAGCTAGGTTGGAATTATCCTAATAGAATATGATAACAATTTTTGATTTTTTTTTAGTACCCTAACCCTAAATTCAATTATTTTATATTTATATTTTATAACATTTAAAATAATATATTAAATAATACATATAATCATTTTAATTTTACTAATATACTAATTTTATTATATATAAATTACTAGTTTTTGTTGCTAAGTTAAAGTTATTTACTTACTCATAAACTTAATTAAAAAATTAATTATTTTTTAATGGTGAAAATATTGATTTTACTCATACAAAATAATTAAATTATCATTATTACTTGCTTCTTATTTTTTTTTGGTATACATTACTTGCTTCTTATTAGTTAACATTATTTTTTATCCAAGATAAAAATAAATAAAATTTTTATTCACTAACATTAAAATAGACTACCCACTTATAAATATTGATTTTTTAGTAGTTAATGTAGACTAATTTTATATTATCAATTGCTATTGATCAAAATTATTTACCTACTTATATAATATTTTATAATTTAAATGTAAAGTTATAGAAGTTAAAATTATTTACTTACTCATAATCTTAAATTAAAAAATGAATTATTATTTTAATGGTGAAAATATTGATTTTACTCATACAAATAATTAAATTATCAATTATTACTTGCTTCTTCTTAGTTAACATTATTTTTTATCCATGATAAAAATAAATAAAATTGTTATTCACTAACATTAAAATATACTACTCACTTATAAATATTGATTTTTTAGTAGTAAATGTAGACTAATTTTATATTATCAATTTCTATTGCTCAAAATTATTTATCGACTTATATCATATTTTATAATTTAAATGTAAAGTTCTTTTAAAAAAATAATAATTTTAATTATATTTTTTGAATTTAATTATTTTTCATCACATTTCACTACTAAGTTAAAATTAATTGGTACAATAACTAGTTTTTACTTTTAAATAAATAAGGATCCCTTCGGGAAAAATATTCAAATAGTATAATTAATAAAATTTCATTAAGTTTTAAAATAGTAATATTAATAAAAAAATCATTGAATTTTAGTTAATTTTAACACATAAGCTCATTTATAAAAATAAAAAAATTTAATTTAATAGTATAATCACGTTTTTAAAAATTTACTTAGAAAACTAATTTTAATAATATTATGTATTTTTTAGTCAAAGGAAAGTTTGATGTATGTTTAAATTATATCCTATCATTATCTTTTCCACCTCAAACACAAGATATAAAAAAAAGATAGATTCCACTTTTTATCTTATCCTGATCTTATTCTAGCCTGATCGACCACCAAACAGAGTAAGTTTGTTTTTTCTTTATATATCCCACAATAATATCCCTGAAATACAATAATACATAGTACTTTCATAAATTTTGGATAATGACAATGATTAGTGATTATTGGATATAGATAATACTGATTAAAGAAAATTTAAAAATATAATAAAACTAGGAAAATGAAAAATGAAACTAAGAAAGTAAAATTTTATATAAGAAAAAGAGGAGGGCTCCATTTACTCCAGGACTAAGTTAAATGGCTAACTTCAAATCTTAACCCTTGTTTTTGTTAAAAAATAATGGTGGAGATTAAGACGTCAAATATTTCACGTGACCCCAATTCCTCCTTCTTCCTTAGTCTTCTTTTTCCTAACCCTTAAACATGAAATTGGAAACGGCGCAACCTGATAATTTTGCATTTTGCATCCACTACAACCAATGGATGTATTTGATGACATGAGCGTCCTGATGGCTGAACTTTGGAAATTAAACCATTGGGAGATAGAGCAGATTCGTAATGTACATGGAACTTGATTATGAAAAAAAAAGTCACATGTATATTTTTCGTTCTGGGTTTTGGTTTCGTATGTTCTGCCTTTTGTTTCATTTTAATTACTAATTGTTTGCATCTCTATGCTATATTGAATGGATTAGTTATATGGAGCTGTTGAAGAGGTAGAAATGAATTGGAAAAAAACATAACATTTTGATCACTCGGGAAGTTTTATGTTTTCGCGAGACACCCTCTCAATTGGCCTGTGAAGAATCATGTGGAAGAAACCAGGAGTGGGGTCATGTGACAGGTGTTTTGTACTAATCTCAGCCGTTATTATTTTAACAAAAACAAGGGTCTAAGATTTGGAGTAAGTCATTTAACTTACTCCTAGAGTAAATGGAGTCCTCCTCATTGTTCGTTTAGTCTAATTTACTCTAATTTTAGTCTAGTTTATGTCACTAGTAGTTGCTCTGTACTTTATTATGCCACTTTCTGCAGGTTGGTTTCTCCAATCTAGCTTTAATAACATTTCTTTTTGGTCTTCCAAAAAAAAGTACTAAAATTATTTGATGATACTAACACAATAAAATCATTTGTAACTAAATTAGAAAAAAATACTTGTGAAAAAAACGGAATGACACTATATGTTATATGTACTTATGTACTATTAACGTATCTATGTGTTTATTTATTTTTAATGTAAATAAAAAAAGTATTTATTTATTTTTTATATTGGAAAGATAAATTACACCCTCTAGGAATGGATCTCTGGACATTTTCTTCCCTAACTCATATGTCACTTAACTCTTACCACTTGAGCTATCATTTGAGGACTTATGTATGTATTATTTGAAGTTTAAAGGTAATTTTATAAAATTTTCGGGTTAAGGATCATATTAGTCCTTGTGTTTGTAAAAGTGTTTGATTTTGGTCCCTTAGCAAAAAAATTACGATTAGTGGCGGGTTTTTTTTTTTACAGTTACTGGCGTTTTATAATACAGTTATTGGCGGTTTTTCGACTGACGGACCAAAATCAAACGTTTTTACAAACACAGGGATTAATATGACCTTTAACCCAAAATTTTCACTAGCCTTGGTTTTTAGCTTAATTAAATGAATAATTATATCTTCATACCTCATTTTTGAGGTGTGGAGAGGTGGAGAAAGAGAGAGATAAGAAGAAATGAGAGAGAAAGTAAAGATTTAATAGGTGATTTGATTGATAGAAAAAAGAGAAATATATAGAAAATGAATGTGAAAAATGAGTAAAAATGTGTATGTATATCATAACTCTAATTAAATATGTCTTTAATCACTGTAGGCACGGCTCTGGCTTTGTAATGTAAAGATGCCATCACATCACTCTGTATTCCACGGGAGGGTAATTGTTTTTTTGCTTTCAATTAAGTTATAGAGCGAGAGCTTGTAATCTCGTTGTAATTTGTTTTGGAATAATGATATATACATATACTACTTTTTCTTTCATCTCATTTTCTGTTATATTATAAATCATATCACTCACACATTTATCTCTTTTGTTGTCTTTTTTAACTAAAGTGGAGTGGAGATGGAAATGGATTATTAAAATAACATTATTCTCTTAGCGTACCTTCTTTGCTCATTTGGGAGAGTTCCTAAGGCTGCTATTATATTCCTATTAATACATAATTCAGTTTAATAAAAAAGAGTCTTTAATCGCTTTCAAGTATTCAATCACTTTTTTTTGTTCAACTTCAGTCGCTAAAAATTCAAACTAGTGAACAATGCCACACAGACGTCACCTTAGCTAATAGATAATAAAGTGAATGCAGACTAGAATCTTCAATAATAAAAATGTGGCTTTGATAATTGTAATGTGTAGGGTTGTCTCTTTTAGTCAACCGTAAAAATATTCATCGATTTATGTCCCTGTAAAATCCAAATTAAATCACTCATTTTAGTCCTTAATCTCAACACCACAAGAAAATGTTCATTTATGTCAGCCAAAAGTAAATGCTAACAAGCCAAACATTAACACTAAAGAAAATCTTAGGCTTCTTGTGGCCAACGCTAAAAAGTTAGAGTTGATTTAGTGCCTGTTTGGCATCCCGTTAGAAACTGGTGTTTAAATTAAAGTGATTTTGTTAAAATGATTTTGAGTAAAATTATGTTTGAGTAAACGTGGTTTATGTTTGGATGATTTGTAACAAACGTGATTTTAAAATAATGAATATTGTTTGGATGATATTAATTGAACTCATGTTTGGAACTATAATTTAAAAAAAAGATTATATTTATATTATTAAATATAGTTTTAAATAAATTATGTATAATAAAATCATAAATTATACTATTTCTTTATTATGAATATTTTTCAATTTTCATTACTAAATATAAAATAAAAAAATAAAAAAGAAACAAGATACACGGACACCAATTTTCATTTCAATTTGGTTAGATATGAAACTTCATCTCCTCTTTCTTCTTCGTTGGCTATTCTCCCAATTCAAACCCAGAAACAGAGGAACAAAAAACAGAGCAAGAAATGAAATAGATCTGAACAGATCCATTAGATCTCCAAAATTCCCTTCTTAAAAGATCACCAACAGAGGTGTGCGAACAGAAAACGATCAGAGAAAGGACGGCGGACCGGTGGACGCCGGAGCGCGAACGGCAGAGGGAAAACGGCACAGTGCGAACAACAGTTTGGTGGATGGATCTGAGCATAAAATAAACAGAGGTGAGTATTTTTCACCCATCAACGCTAAACGCCCAACACCAACGCTCGAATTTTTAGATTTCAAAAAAACGTGATTTTGATGCAAAAGAGCGTTAACGCGTTAAGGAAAACGCAGATCCAATTACGGCTTGGCGAAACGGCAAAACGGCGTTTACGGCAACGCAACGCACGTTTGACCTCTCCAACACCAATCCAAACAGGCCCTTAGCATACTCTAAGCTCACACTACACACTTAACATGAAGGTTGACGTTATGCTAATGAGTCGACTCTAACTTTAATGTTGTAGTGTCGGCTTGTAAAAAAATCAAATAACTTTACTACTTATTGTGAAATTGAAAAAACTTACAGAATGATCTAGATTTATGGAATAGGGAAAAGTCTCCTCAAGGTTCGTGTTTCCTACATATTCATATTTGAAACCATTTTTAGGAGTCTTCCCTATTGATATACATAAAGTCCATTAAGTTTTCCAATTTATTAATGTCACATTATATGGTCCAATTATTTGACATTCTTGCAACTCGTACTAGTTCATCAACAGATTAATAGTCATCTTATAATCGATATGCTTAAAAGATTGTCACTATAAATATCACAATTCTGCATATAAAATCCATTGGTTTTCAACATAAAAAAAACATGAGAATAATTCTATAATTCTTATAAAGTGCTTCCTTCTTTCACATACAATCCATATAGACATTCAACATTAAAACATGAGAATATTCCTATAAATTCTATATAGTGCTTGGTGGCTATGGTATTACCTTCTTGTGCGATGATAATCATTTTTCCATTTCTTCTCACCTTTGGTCTTCCACCTTTGTGTTGCTTTTCAAGGGTGTGTTTTTCAGGGGATTCTCATTTTTGATCTTTGTTCTTCTCCCATGGTGCAGTGGTCGCCGATGTTCCTCCGCCATCACCCTCCGACTTGTTTCACCTTTGACTATCCTTGATTCATCACTCACGCCGCTCAAGCATGTCATTTCGGTTTGCTCGCTCTCCTTGCTCATATCTTCTCATATCTGAGGTTGGGTGAAATGGTTCTATGATCTTCTCGCCACCCCGCTATAGTGAGTGTCCCTGTCGCTATTATTGATGAATGAGAAAAGTCATGAGAACAACCCTCTCATGAAGTAAGAGTAGGCCACCTTGCATCCAAACCATACAAACAATATATACCATCCCCCCTTTTAAGGCTAAACATAGAGAATTAGCCTCATTAAAGCCTTACTAGGAAAATTTTATTAGGAGAAAAATCTAATGAAGTAAAAAGAGTACTCGTCCTCTAGAATGCCATTACACAATACCTCAAAATTCCACAATACACCAATAGTACATCACAAACTAAATTGAAAGCCAAAAACAGTACTAGGCCTCATAAAGCCTCATATATAATTCAACAATATGCCGAGTCTTGTCCCATGCGCGCGTAACCAAACCAAAGGCCAAAGCAAATAATCCAATGTATCACCCACCCTCCCTTGCGTCACCAAACCCTAGCATGACCAAAATCACAACCATAAGCATGAACCAAAACAGCGCATAAAAAGATGCAAAGACAGCACCTCCATCCTAAACAAAAATAGAACAACAAAACACCGCCAGAAGAAACAAAACGCAACAACAAAAGTTATGTCCTCCACTGTAATATAATCCAATATATCACCCATCCTCCGTTGCGTGACAAAACCCTAAGCATGATACCTTCCTTGGCCAAAATCACAACCATAAGCCTGACACCTTCTTAAGTGCCTCACGTTTTATTGAACCTCCAAGACCACGAACTTTCCAAGCGAGCCAGACCCCGGACATGTCAGCTAAGGTGGGATGATTAATACGAATTTGGGCCTCCAAACCTCTCAACTTCAAACCCAACTGCTCTCCCACCAACCAAGTTTGTTGAGCACGAGTCGTAACACCATCTTCCCCCATCGAGAGCTTTTTTGTGATGAACTCGAAAGAGGGGAAACCAAATCCTTAGGAGACGTAGGAGAGGATGTCGACGCCAACTTGCGCACATGAGTCGTTGATGTTGTGCCTGCAGAATGACCCAGACGCACTATCTGATGTGGTGAGGTATGTGCAAAAGTATTGTCGTTGTCGCACAACTTAGGAGCCTTAGGGAGATCGTGAATTTCAGAAAAAAAATCATGTGCAAAATAGGCCTCTCCACTTGACACAAAAACTGATTTTTGTTGCTTCACTACTGATGTCAAATAGTCCTTAACCATCTGATTTTGATAAATTGGGTCCCAGTAACAAACATAAGGATTAAAAAACTGATTTGCACCTAAAATATAATCCTTGTAATTAAATGGAGGGTTAATGGTGAAATTAGTCTATGAGTTTATAAGCGAGTTTGATTTCAGTTCATCTAACGAAAAATGACTTTTAGTGGCGGTCAAAATGGCCAGTAATTGTATAAATAACCGCCACTAAACGTCATTTTTCGTAAAATCAAACTCGCTTACAAACTCAAGGACTAATTTAACCATTAACCCTTAAATGAATAATCGGTAACCACATAAAAAGGTCCGCAATTATAGGGCACATGCTGCAATCCAATACTTGAATGGTCCCTTCTGTGGTGCCTCCTCCCAGTTACAGGTGTGGTGCCTCCGCCTAATTGAACCAGTAGGATAGAACCACGTTTTAAATGACCTGGCTTTTATATTTTTGTGATAATGTTTTCCAAATATTTTTGTTTTTTAAAAATAGAAGTTTTATTATTTGCTAAATGATCCCTTACTTTATTAGTTACCTTAGTCAAAGTGAGATTTATCCTAGTAATTCCTAGTAATTGTTCAAGTGATGTTCCCCTGAGTTCTTCTTCTTCTTGAGAGAGAGCCGTGGAGAGGTCCGCCACTGCCAGCCCATCCACCGTGAATATCATTGTCGTTTCCTGCGTCGTGAAGAAGGAGATCCGTTGTTTGCCTACCAACGACCTTTAGATCTAACCACCTCGCTCTCGTTCTCGCATCTCATATTCTCTCTCTTCCGCAGTCTCATAGTGGATCTTGCGGTGATAGTGTAGTTGGAAAAATAGAGCTCTTCGACGAGGAAAGAAGAGAGAGACTGGCGAGGCTTGTCGAAGGTTGTAAGAGAAGATCTCGGAGGCGAAGTGGTCGATGTTGGTGATTTAGACGACGGTGAGCTCGCGGATTGGAAAGATAAAGTGGTTTTTGGCCTCTGTTCGCTTAGGATTAGGATTTGTCTTGCATGGGGTTGGTGGTTCAAGGATGGTGGATGACGCGACGCCGCTGAGCACGCCATTGCCAAACCATTTCTCTTGACCCGTGGGGCTTGTTTGGATTCGAATCACCTTCCAATTTCGAACAAGCCTTGTTCTGTGTCAAAGTTTTCACCGGTCATTGGGTGGGTTTTTGTGGCCATATTGGTTCTGTTCATTTTGCTTTCACAGGTTTGACAGTCTTAAAATGCATTCTTTTTCCTCTTTTTTCTGGTTTGTGGGTTTCTGTTGAATTATTGTTTTGCTGCGTGTGATGAATGTGTGTTGGGTTTATGATGTCTTTGGTTAGTTGCGTTTTTCAGCTCAACTCTAGTTGACAATTAAGTTCCATTTAGCTAAAACTTACATCTTTTCGTTCAAATCTTGTTCTTATGCTTGGGATTGGAAGCATATGTTGGTACAAATATCATAGTTGATAATTTAGCTCCATTTCTGTGAAGTAGCATGTATGTGGGAGTAACCCATCACTCATTGCTCTATTTAATCTGTGCATAACTTGTTTAAATATTTCCATTGGATGGATGTACCCTCAGTATAGAATAAAATGAAGCTTTGTGGATTTTTCTCATGAATGTTTTGAACTAAATAGTTTATTTAGCTCTCTGAATCCTCTTTGGGCCCATAATGTGTTAGTGGCTTAATTCATAATGTTGGTTTTTATCTTCTCTGCAAATGAACTTTTTCTAGTCAAGATTTCTCAAAGTCTTGTTACTTCTATCTTCTTTTGGCTGCTTTGGCTGAAAATGAAGCTTGGACTTGCACAAGTTTTTACTGTCACTAATATGTTGCATGAGGCTTCTTTTTTAAGGTTTTGTTTCAAATGGCATCACTTGTATTAAATTTGCATGCACATCATATAGATGGACTATAGTAGAAGAAGGCTACTAGTTTTTCCTTTTCACAATATTGCTTTGGCCTTTATTTTGCGGGTGCTTCTCTGTTCCTTTTTCTTGAGGCTAGAGCATTAAGACTTGATTGTTTTGAAGGAAGTGTGATCAGGGATTTTCTTCACTTCAGGTTCTACAAGTGCGTGATTATAGCAAATCCAAGGTGGGGGGTTCAAGTGCATGACTGCAGGGTCATATCAGTAGATCTCCTTGGTTCAGTTCTCTTTGTAATTTTTTACTATTCTCTACATAGGAGCAGCCAAGTCTGTTAGGTTTTTTCCCTTCTTGTTTATTTTGTTTTGAGACTATTTTTTCTTCTTTTCTTTGTTCTCTCTTTTGTATTGGGTTGAAGTGGTCTTTTTACTTCTTATTCAATGCATTCTTTGGCCTTCCAAAAAAAAATATGGGTGGACTAAATTTGGAGAGCATGTGCTATATTGTGAACCCATGGTTTGCAATTTTGATTTTCCTTGATACACATATTTAGTTTCAGATAAAATTGTCATGTTTAGTAACAAATTTTGAAACAAGTCTGTGTATGAGGAACATGATTTTGCTTATACATGTCAGATGTGGTCTCATTCTTGATGCACACAAGCTGTTTGATGATATTCCTGAGAGATGTGGTTTCCTGGATGACTGTGATGGGTGGACTTGTGGGACTGGGAATTACTTTGGAGCTTTTGGGATGTTTTAGTATGTGTGGGAAGAGTTTAATGATGGTAGACAAATTCAGGTGGGAGGAAAATTCATTCGTGTGCTTTGAAGAAAGGAGTGGGTGGAGATAGTTTTGTTGCTTGTGCACTGATTTAACAATTGTGGCGGTTAGTGTGGTTCAAAATTGTAAAACTATCTTTGCGCAATTAGTGGCGGTTACAGGCCGCTAGAAACCGAACCATAACCGCCAATGGAATCATATTTTTGCCAAAATAATTTCAAATAAAAACTTTTTCCTTTAAAGCAAATAAATAATTTAGTTAATTTTCTATATTATATTATACGCATTACTAACATATTATATACAGAATATAATATTTATACATTTGTGTATTAAAAATTATAATGTTTAATTTTTATTTAGATTTTATGATGAAATAATTTAAGTTTAAACATAAGTAAGACAAATATTTTGCAATTACTAGTATGGTGTTAATCTAGTGGTAAGCAAGCTAGATCCTTGAAACTATGAGATCATAAAATCAAACTCTGTGAAAATTATTTGTCGAGAGAGATCGACATTTTATCCCTTAACCTGTGAATTACCAAAAATAATAATTTACAAATATTACTGAAAAAAAGAAGTTGAGGTTATAAATAATTTAAAAATGGTCAAAATATTTCATTTATATATTCCTTCGGTCAGAGACTCGTATAAGACCATCCTTCATTGTCATAATTGATAAGGGTAAATGTCAGTCCTGGTCATGTCTAAGGCTCTTATTAGATCACCCCTTTCTTATCATGTCCAATAAAGGTAAAAGTTATTCTTAGTGATGGGGAAGTCGAAGAAAGACCCTATTGGGCATCATAATGACGAGTGACCCAACATTAGTCTCTGATGGGAAAGTCGAAGATATACATTATTAGACCTTATCGGGCCTCGTAAAGAAGAGTGGGGGCCCAACATGAGTCCTGGTGATAGGGAAGTCAAAGAAAGACCTTATTAGACCTCATAAGGAAGAGTGGTCTACCATGAGTCACGGTGATGGGAAAGTCGAATAAAAACCTTATTGGGCTTCATAAAAAAGAGTGGTGGCCCAACATGAGTCCTGGTGATGGGAAAGCCAAAGAAAGACCTTATTGAGCCTAATAAGGGAGAGTTGTGGCCCAACATGAGTCCCGATGAAGGGAAAGTCGAAGAAAGACCTTATTGGACCTTATAAGGAAGAGTGGTGGCCCAACATGAGTCCCGGTGATGGGAAAGTCAAAGATAGGCCTTATTGGACCTTATTGGGCCTCATAAGGAAGAGTGGTGGCCCAACATGAGTCCCAGTGACAGGAAAGCCGAAGAAAGACCTTATTGAACCTTATTGGGCCTCATAAGGAAGAGTGGTGGCCCAACATGAGTCCCGGTGATGGGAAAGTCGAAGAAAGACCTTATTGGACCTTATAAGGAAGAGTGGTAGCCCAACATGAGTCCCGGTGATGGGAAAGTCGAAGATAGACCTTATTGGACTTTATTGGACCTCATATGGAAGAGTGGTGGCCCAACATATCCCGGTGATATGAAAGTCAAAGGAAGACCATATTGGGGTTCATAACTCATAAGGAAGAATGGCCCGACATGAGTCACGGTGTTGGGAAAGTTGAAGAAAGACCTTATTGGGCCTCATAAGGAAGAGTGGTGGTCCAACATGAGTCCTAGTTAGTCATGAACTCAATTAATTATATTTTTTGACAATTAATTACTAAAATTGTTGCTAGCTTAGTGGTTGCTATAAATGTATGCGTTTTAGGGATCCCTGGTTCGATTCTTTCCTAGCTAACTTTTTTAATATTAAGTGTCATCACCAAACTCCACACGTTTCTATTAAAATCATATTTTTAATTTTTTGCGCCTGTAACGCATGTATGTGGGGGTTTGAAACCGCCACTAATGCACAACATGATTTTCTACGCAAAACAGATGCAAAGAACTCAGCAACATAACCAATTGAAATTGATCAATAAAAAATAAAGACTATCCAGTCTGAACATGTTTCTATTTAAATCGTGTTTTCAATTTTTTGCGGCTGTAATGAATGAATGTGGGGGTTTGAAACCGCCAGTAATGCACAAAATGATTTTCTACACAAAACAGATGCAAAGAACTCAGCAACATAACCAATTGAAATTGATCAATAAAAAATAAAGACTATCCAGTCTTAACATATCCAAACTAACACTGCAATGGAAGTATTAAATTGCAAGAACATAAAAATATATTGCAAACCTGTACTAGGGAATCTAAACACATTTCCCTCGTATTGGATCCAGTTCTGAATAGCTTTCTCAACTGTAAGACACTTGTAGGGTGTGTTTGAATACAGAACATAATCACAGCTCTTAGGCCATGGAAATGGAGTCACATACCCTTTGGGTGCTGGGATCAAACAATGTAACTTCTCTTCCTCACGAGGACAGTGCCTCTCTCGTTAAACCATGTTTCCTCTAGGAAAGTTCATGGCACGCCGTTGATCTTGGCAGGGAGTGTAATCAGTATAACGAGCAGTGCAAGGTTCAAATACCTTAGGTTTTGAATCAACCTCATCAAAACTTAAATTTGAACCTATATTATAGTCTGCACCTTTCTTGGTAATCTCCAAGGCTATACTATCTCCCTTTCCAAAACCACTTCTCTGCCATGCACCCAATATATAGAAGAAACAACATAAACCAACTACTATAAAGATCTGCACAGAGCTTCTAGTCTTACTATCAGCTGAACTTGGCTTTGCCATCAAAAACCTGAAAAGGGTCAATCTGATTCAGAATTTGCCAACCACTCAAGATTCATAACAAAAAATTTGAAGTCAAAACACGAAAACTACTTTCAGTGAATAAATTAACAACTTGCAAGATCCAATAAACAAATTAAACTCCAAGCAAATTTGATTAAGTAGACAATATAAGTTTATTTAAAATAAATTGGGGAAGTTTGTAACATTGGTGTTATACTTTGCCAATCATAATACAATTAGCCTCCATGGTGGAATCTGGATATTGACACAGGCATAATGAAGGCATATAGTCAAGTGGATCAACAAACCAATATCTTAAGCAGCTCAACTATGTACTTATCTAATGGGATAAAAATTTCACATTGTTCATACATGATAATATTTCTACCACAACATGTTCAACATGGTTTTTTTTATAACATCGGGTTATTCCAATTTATAACTTTGTATCTCCTTCTGATTAAAGTCATCATTAGAAGCAATAGAAAGGAAAGAACATAAAGCCATAACCTCTTAAACAGGTATATACGGCATACTAGCTAAGAAAATTAACATAATCCTTATAATTTGCAATCATATAGAATAGAAACTAGTAGACTAAATAGGCAAAAACTTACCACCACTCAATTTCTGGAATTGGATCCTTGAGTTTTTCTTTATTGTTTCAACATCTTTTGACAATTTTCCCTCCTCCACAAACAGGAAATTATTCCTTTTTGGGCCGCACGAGCTTTCTTCTGTTTGCTAATGTTGACCTTCAATGTGCTAAGGTTGCTTGGTTTAGTTACATTAACGACATTTCCATGTTCATCTATTTCTCGTCCCTGAGCATCAAGACGAACAGGGGCCTTTGTGGGTTTCTGTGGGATTGTTACATCCGGTACCATCTGATCATGAAACATCTTTATAAGAGGAGCAAATATAGATCCAGAAACACGCGATTGATCAGTGAAAACGAACCTAATTCTGAATCCAAATTCGAAAACGAACGACAGCAGCGAAGCACCAATTTGAGTACACTAAAAAAATCCCTAAACCCAAACCTAATAATTCAACATATACAGAACAAACGCACCTTGCTCCTTGATCGATGAATGAGAACCAAAATGGAAGATGGAAAAGATTGAATGAAAATGGTCCCTCCTCTGCGAAATATGAAAAATGGAAGACGACGAACAGTGTATTTCAATATGGAATCGAATCAGATGAAGAATCGAATATGGAGTGTAGATGGTGAAGAAGCTCCTATTAGTTAGGGTTCAGGATGAAGATGAAGAGGAAGCAGTAAGATGAACTCAGAATATGAATAAACCCTTTGATTTTAAAAATTCTCACTCGTGGTTAAAAGATAAGATGAACTTTCAAACAATTGCTGAAAGACCCCTCTCCAATTAAAATATAATTCATTTTTGATTTTCAAAAAAACAATTGAAATTTGAAAGGAAAAATAAAATGTGGAAAAAATAATACACATCTCAGTTTATTATTTGTTATAAGGCTTGGAGGCACCACATCCTTAAAAATAGGGAGAAACCACATAATTTGCCTACTTGAATTCTCTATTTTATAATTAAAGAATTAATTAAGGTATTAAATATAATAATTTTCACCGTGCAGCGTACGGGGTAAAAATACTAGTTAAACTTCATGTCGTGACACATAAGCAGGGCCCCTTTGGAAAAAAAAAATACTCAAACAACAAACATATGGATTAGCACGTGTTAATTAATTCAGGGGAAATCATGCTAAAATTATTGTCACGTGTTAATTCTGCAATTACACTGAGAACTGAGAAGTCATTCTAGCAATAGAGGAAATCACAAGCCTCTAAAACTAAACAAATGACTAGAATTGAAACGGTACCATCAGAGACTGCAACAACATCTAAAAATTCTTCTTGCCCTCGTATGATTGTCTAAATTGCCATTGGGGAGGAGCAACATTAATAAAGTACAACTTTCTACCATCACTTGTAATAACCTTAAATGACAACGATTGTCCGACCAAATTAACTCCGGTATTCCAATTCTGCCCCCAAATGCGTTTCATTGAAAGCCATCCAGTGTTGGAACCTTTGATGCTCACGCTAGCAACATCACCGGCATTCCCAACATTATACACCAAAACAAGCAACCAATAAGGGTTTCCTTTGAGCTCAAACTTGACACCGCCGGTTTTCATGCATGGAACGCGGCGATATTGAACCGGGATGATCCCAGCTCTGTAAATGGCGATTGTGGTGAACATTTTCATTGATAAGTCAAAGTGTTTTTGTGGCGGGTTGCACCAAACGCCTTCGGTTTTGGTGTAATTGGGAGGGCAAAAATTTGTGGCCGTGATTTTGATTGGGCGCACGTTCGGTATGCACCATTGGGGGTCATTGACGCACTTGATCTCATAACATGAACCACATGCAAGCCCATTGTTGAATAGTGCGGTGCTTAGTGCCGCTGTCTCAAGACCATAACCTTGTTTGAAGAGATCACCATAACCACAAGCACCCTCTGTTTAACACAAACAATGAGATTAAAATAACTTATATATAGAGTATGTGATTGTTTCTCTTTTTGCGTCAATACAATACAATTTCACAAATCCTTATGTCAAATGGATAAATGAGATTTCGTTTAAAAATAAGTATTTACGAGTTGAATAAAAAATTAATTTTTTTTAAGAAATTTTTGGAAGGCAGAATTTACTATATTTTTTAAAAAATATATAAATATTTATTTCATTTTAAAAATTTACTAGAAATAATTGATTATTCATAAAACTACTAGAAATAGCTTTAAAAAGTAATTTTTTTATCAAAAGTATATACAAATTCTAATTATTGTTTTGAAAACAACTTATTATTTCACAAAATAAACATAGGCAAACGGACCTGAATCATATGATTGAGTTCAATATGGATTTATGATAAACTCAACAGAAGTTAAAACATAAACATAAATGTGTGTGCGAATGTGTGAGATTAATTTTTCAAATTTAGCTTTAATTTTTATGTATGTATACAAACTGTTCAAAAAAAGCACAAGTGGTTATTATGTTTTTAGACTAACTTATTATTTAAAAAAAATAAACAAAGACAAACAGACTCTTAGTAGAAATGAGTTCAAATGTGGATTGATGGTGAACAGAAACCAAATACGCCCAGTGCACCAGTTCTAAAACTCTAGTATATAAAGAACTAACAGACCAGGAACAATTGCAATCGACCCTTCTCAACAAACAGCACAAAGGCCTCTGTTTCTTTTCAACTCATCCTTGATGAAAATGATCATGATTTTCTTTAGAAAGAGAAAGGGGAAGTTTTATACTTACGCATGGTTTCTCCACCAGCCATATCACCATAGAAGGTTGCATGAGCATCATGCCAATTTCTGTCGATGGGAGCTGACATGGCTTTAACAAAGAGAACTATGAAAGTGAGAAAAGGAACCAAAATGAGAGAGTTAGCCATGACTATGGCAAAGACTAAATAAGACAGAAAATGATCTAAGAAATCCGGTTGATGATTAGTGATATTTATATAAAGGAGGGGCTGAGAGAGGGGTACTACTGGTTTGGACATATATTAATTTTGCTATAATTTGCTATAAATATATGATATAATATGATCCGTTGACCGTTTTGAATCATCAAAATGACTACATCAAGATGCAACCTTTTAGGCATACGTTAATTACTTTGTTTCATTATATAAAATTAATTTGCTATAATTTTGCATTTTTTGTATTGTTTCCTTATTTATAATCAAACATATATGATTATGGTGTGCAGTACCTTTAAAAACAAAGTAATTAACGGTGTGAAAAAAGGGGTAAATTATAAAATCAGATTCAGGGAGATCAAAAGTAATTAAAGTGGGTGTTTTTTGGTACATAAGAAAGAAAAACAAATGTAATTGGACATCTTTTCAAATTAAAAAAAAATTTAATTGGACATATGCATGCATGTTTGGGCTTGGGCACATGAAAGCTGAAATTGTGCTATCCAAATCGCCTAATCTTCTTCAAACAATTCAATTTCAGAAATATAAATCTAGAGTGACTCTACATTGGCATAGGTTGCTGAAAAATAAAAGTGCAACGCCTTGAAAATTATTTAATGTACTGAATGCGATTGATTATATACCTTAAAGAAGAGAGTAATTGTATTGATAAATAGATGAATGAATTTGCAGATTCTTTGGCAAAACAACTTTGTAATAGACCTCGATCCTAAGAATCAGAGCAATAGTACCACTAATTGAAACTATTCTGGCATTTAATTAGAATTCCACCTATTAAGCCAGGTTTACTTCAATCATTATTACCTCAAGTTGATGTTAATCAAGAAAATATGTGCTGTGGAAAATAACATTCTATGTTTATGAGTGTGGGTACGTTTATGATTTAGATTAGTGCAATTGATTCATTAGTGGAAGTTTCGATCATAGTTGTGATTCTATAACATTCTATGTTTATACTTTTTTCTTAACTGAAAGTTTCAAAGCTATGATGCTATTTCATTTTTCATCTCTGGAAAAATGACCTCGGAAGGCTTTTTGAGTTCAATCCTTTGTAATAGTGTCTCTCATTTATGATCTAATTTTGATAGTTTCCATGCTTGTGACTTCTCTTATCTTATTATAAATTGCCCTGCATCTATAACGAAAGTGAGTAGGAACCTGGTTTTCCGTTTGAGGGAAAACATGATTGAACTTGATTGGAGAAAATGAAGTATGCATGTTAAACTTGAAGCTCTGCTAATATTGATACTAACTTTTCTACACCACGGCCAAAGCTGTTTTGTACAAAAAAAATCTAACCTATTAACTCACAAAGGTATAATGATCAAACGGGATAAAACAGAAGATAATTTTTAGAGGACGACTTCATCAGTGTACTCTTATACGATCTATTAAGCAAGGATTGCACAGGTTTTTATTCGCGCCATGTTGGTTTGCCCTTTTTCAGTTTTCCCATAGAATGCTTAAATTTGTGTATACAGTTACCTTAATTTGATTGATAAAAGAAGTCACAATTGAATGTTTATTGAATTTAGAGTTTTTTTGTGGTTCATTCTTTACTTTGTTTAGGCCATCTGCTTCTATCCCACAACCATTTTAGGAGTATGTAAATCTGGATTCATGCAAGATAGGTGATAGAGGGCTTTCTCATTTGACAAGTAACTTGCAACTAGATTTCGTATTTTCCCTTTGCTTGGAGATGAGGCTATTTACCTTGATGCCATTTTCAGCTGAGAAGTGTTAATTTTGTGATTCAAATCCTCTAATTTTGTGGGACAATAGAAGTTGGGATGGAACTTAGCAGAAACCAATTGAAAAACATGGTTTTAACTTGGATTTGTAAGTTTTTTATTGGAACTTAAATAGGATTTATAGAAAAATTTCTTGCTGCCAACCAACCTCTTCTTTTCTTTTCTTTTTACATGTTTTCTCTAGCAGCATTTTTGGCTAAGCACATGGTAATTACTTTAAAGATTCCCAGAAATGGAGGAATTCTCATGGCCTTTAATCAATTCCATTCTCATTCTATTCTTGTTTTTTCTTTGGTTTGTTCTGTTCATTCTTCAGAACAGCAGATCAACAAGACTGTTGTTAAGACAATTAAGGTTGGTGAAAAACTCTTTACCCTCTTTTGTCTCTACCTTGTTAATACTCCTTCAGTTTTATACAATAATTGATGTGCTTGTATTTGTGTTCCTTTTTTGTAGAGTCCTGATGGTGATATAACAGATTGTGTTTCTCACCTCATCTGAAGCTTATTGGTTAATTTATGAACATAAACTTTAGGTACCCTCTCCCCCCTATACCTTCTTTCCATGTAATTTACTAATTTTTCGAAGTGTTTTATTTCGGTGATAATTTTGCTTTACTATTATGTGTGCTAGAAGAGCTACAATATTTTTTGTGAAATCAGTTAATTAATTAGTTATATATATAACTTTCTAGTTCCACTGCCTACAGATCGAGTTTTCTTTTTTGGAAAAGAGAAATATTATTGAAATAAAAAACCATAAGAACAACCTTCTCATAAGAACAACTTTCTCATGAGATAGATAGGTAATCGTTTAGTGCCCTCAAGGGACTAGCTAAGACAAGAAACAACTAACACAACATGCAAACAGCAAAAAAGAAGAAAAGAAACACAGACAACACAAGCTAAGGGAAAGGAAAGCACAGCCTAGCAGAGCAAAACAGAAACAGAACACCCAGAGCAACAGCCCAACAGCAGCACAAGCTAGCCAAAAACACCAAGCCAGCGACCCTCTCCTCGCAGGCACTTGAAACACGCACAGGCCCTCATCAGCAGCAGAATTCACGAACCATGAGACCCCTGCTACGGTGCCAATAGCCAGAAGGAAGGAGCTCCACATCACCCCATTGGAGACCACGACATCAGCTATGAAAACCAGCAAAAATACCATCCAGCACAATAGCACCAGTACCCAAAAGACCTCATGACCCCATATGGTATAACATGCATCCGCTCCTGGGGTTAATATGCAACTCATTTGAACCCCCACTTTTTTTTAATAAGCAGCTTTACTTCTAGTTACTATTATTGACATTAGGTTTTCAAAGCTGTCCTACAAGTTTACTATTTATCAATAATTGTTATTTTTCTCTTTTTTTTTTCTTGCAAAGTTATTCTAGTGTCTAAGAGAGTAAGAGACTATGAAGTTATTCAATGAGTGTTGGTCATAGTGGTAAAAAGTGGTTGTTTAAACCCTTAGGATATAAACAGCATTTTTTGGAGAGACTTTAACCTTCACCACACCCGAGTTAGAATTGCAAAAGCAAATTTTTTTAAGAATTTGAAAACTTGTAAAGAATAATTCTAATATTTATTTAAACTTTTGTTATTTATGTTATGATTTTAGTGTTATAAATTTATATTTATATATTGTCCCTACAACGTAAAATTCCATGATCCGTCACTGATAACCCCACAATCCACCTCGATACACAAAAGATCAATCAGATTTAAGTCCACAATCAATTTTCACGGCCTATTAACTTTGTAATTAACCCACCCAACAACTAGGGGCGAGTCACTCTTGATCATTATGTGGTGAAGCTGAAAGTGTTGATAGAAAATAAGTGCGTGGAGGATCGCTTTAACTTCTGCTTCGTAGGCCCCATGATCCCCAATCGCCTTTGAAAACCCCCCCACAGCTTGCTTACCGAAGGTTCTGATAACTCCACCAATTCTACTTCTCCCCGGATTTCCAAGAGATGATCAATCTACGTTAAATTTTAGAGCATCTGAGGGAGGAGGGCTCCAACAATTTGCCCTATGCCTAATAGTTGGAGCATGAAGATGATCAACAAAGTTCCAGAGAAAATTATTACCAGTGTAGGGACATTCCTTCCGCCAAGCCTTTGTCCACCATGCAATTATGGTTATGTGTAAGTTCCAAATTATGTCAAGAGAAAAAGCTTTGCTTTGAAACACCAGTTCATTACGAGCATGCCAAATCGACCAACAAAGTGCAAAAGGAATCATGTCCAATATAACTGGATTGGATTTAACCCTCAAGAATGGTCATTCTAAGATCAAGTTATATTGTGGTCTGTGGACAACGCCAACATACGCCTTCTTTACACATAATAGAACACTCAAGAATCCAAGTCTTTGCACCACTCGAAGAAAGCCCTCCTAAACTCAATTGACCAAGTCCACACCAGACCTTGATAGTTTCCCACTTCACTTCTCACTCCTCTCTTGTTGACAACAAAAGCATTCATTCTTGGAAAGGACATGTCTAGTGGACCGAGTCAACCCACGAGTCTAGCCAAAAGAGAACAGAGATACCGGGCCTAATAACACATCTCAACTAATCACGAAATTCCTTAGCTAGCACCATATCTTCAAAAAGTGTCTTCATGATGTCCTGAACCACAAATGAGCAAGAAAAGAATGTGTCCACTAATAGATGAAGGATTAAAGGATTACTATCTCATCTATATTTTCCACACACTACTTTTCTCCATAGGGACCTCCTCCCCACACGAAGCGCCAGACCCATTTCAAAAGATGAGCCTTATTTCGCCACCCTAAAAACCTGAGGTCAAGACCACCCAAGTGCGTATCTCTACAGATTTGCTCCCGAGAAAACCATGCAATCTTCCGCTACCCCTCAACACTTCCCCAAAGAAAGGATTTCGTGATTTTTTCAAATTTCAATAAAAGAAATAACACAAACTTCAAAATCTTTTCTTCAGGTTGGAAGCCATATGAAAAACATAAGAGAAAGAAGAAAAATGGGTGGGCCCTGCCAATTATCTTTTCTTCAACAATATGAGTAGAAAACGTGAAGACAACATTTCTTTAATTTATAAAACTATGTTTTTTCCTTTTCTCTTACTTTTTTTTTTCATTTTCTCTCCAATCAAACAACATAAAAATCATCTTATTTTCTACTCTCTTTTTTCTCTATACCAAACACACCTTATAGAAGCCAAACCCAATTTGTTATTTAATATTATCTTCAGTTAGTATCTATCTATATCTACTATTACTTAAGGCAAACCCCCATGTTACTATTCCTAAGAAAGCTCAAATCCTAGCCTTTGATTCCAATTTCAATCTGACGGTTGATATGAGTCATCATCTATCCCACATCATAGAATTAGGTTTTCTTTCTTCTGGCTTGAACTTGTCACAGCCGATGGTACACATGAGTGAGGAGGAGATGAAATTGTGAATTCCTTTTAGATCATCGTCACCCTACATAGAGGTAGGTTCGATTTTGATGGAGATTAGACAATGGAAGATGAAGAAAGCAAGGAGAAGGAGAAGAGTTGATGATGGAAAGTATGAAATTTCCGTCATCAACGATAGTGTTTGGTCACAATCAGAGAAGATGGTGGAACAAAAAGGACCAATTTTCCCTTGTGAGTGGTTAGGTGAGGCAGCTTAGATGACAGGATAGATCATCCCGATTTTGGAAGAAGGTTGCTTGAGAAGGACTGTTGTCAGATGTGGAGCAGTAGTCGCAGAGAAGATGATGCACTATTTGGTCATTGATTTCATCCTTGTATGACATTAGGTTAGTAGGAGCTTGCAAGTTTTCAATTTTCCTCTCATCTCTCTATAAATACTGCTAATGTTTGGGTTTTTTTCATCATGTCTTTTGTTGCTGGTGCTCTGAATCCTGTCTGCACTATATAGGAGATCAAGGTTCGGGTTCTGCGTTTGTGGGAGATGTTTCCAGTTGGTGATATAGCGAAACCATATGCCATGAATCTGGTGTTAATAGATTCATAGGTGATTTATGTTCTCTTCTTTTTGGTCTGGTTATTTTTCATCAATTTATACTCTTTGCTATTTGCTATTATTTATTTATGGAAAAACTGTTTTGTCTAATAGGGTCTGAAAATTGAAGCTTCCATCAACAAGAACTTCATTTCCAAATTCACAAGTCAATTGGCTGAGGGGAATGTTTACAAGATCACATATTTTTCTGTTGGTGAGAATGGTGGTGCATTTCAGGCCACTGAGCATGAGTTCAAGATATTTTTTAATGGAAGGACACGTGTAGTTACTGACTCTTCTGAGATCATCCCATATGTTGGATTAACATTGAAGAACTCATTTGACATTGCAGCTACCATGGGGAAAGTGATTATCTTATAGGTAACCAGTTTTTTAATTTATCCTTGGGTTTTGGTTTGTTATTCTAATAAAGGATTAGTAGATTATCTTATAGTTAGTCATTTTAGGACTTGCCTTATTTTAATTGCCTGATCTTTTAACAAATAATTGAATGAATATTTATTTATGTTCATTATCAGACATTATTAATTGGGTTGGTAAAAGCAATGTTAGCTGAGAAGAAATATATCAAGTCTGGGCATGTTACAAGGAAGATTGAGTGCAACTCAACTGATGAAAAATTTCGAAACTGGGTCTACTGAGATTTCCATTGCTGAAAGTGGTATATTAGATGAAATTCAGCGTCTAAAGCACTTAAAATCTCTGATGATCTGTCCATTGTTGAAGAACCAATGTTAGCCGAGATTCATCGTCTCAAAGCAATTAAAATCTGTGATGAGGTGCCTGTTATGCCTGTGTGTGAAGAGAAGACTCTTGATTTGCCAACTGATTAGGTTCAATTTCATGGTAAACATGAAGATTTCATTGAAGTTGTTGTGTTGGATGTTCATGCTCTAAGTGCAAATGGTTGTTGTTAGTTCTCAATGAAGACATCCTTATATTATATTTTGTTTAGTATTTACTATTTTCTGTGTACGTTACCTTTTGTATAACAAAGGTGCCAGTATGTTAGGTGCACTATTTAGAATATGTGTGTTATTGGAATTCCACTTTTGTTATGCCAAGTAATGTGCTACAAGTCATTCATATCAGGCAGGTTGTAATATTTTGGAACCAAGTGTGTTAAGTTGAACTGTTTGTTGCTTCCACGCTATTATTATAAGTGGTTGTTTATGTGAAGTTATTATGTTATTGTTAAAGATGTTATAAGTATTTGTTTTGTAGTATTCATACTCGTGGTCCTGTTCCTTAATTTTCCTATTACACCTTTCTTTCACTTATGTCATTCAACATAAAGCTTATAATATTTATAGATTTAAGAAGAAGTTAGTTCAATACTTTATTTTTTCACAATAATGTTAGGAGTTTCATATTATTTATCTCACTTTCATGGAAAAGTGAGATTGCCATTACTCACCTAAGCATTGCTTTTGCAAGAAAACTGATGAGTGAAATATTTATCAGAAAGATGCCCAAGTATTTTAATTTCTTAGCCAGATTCTTAAAACAAACTCATATCTGATATGACAATATAAAACCCCCAAGTTAATTAGGAATATTTGTAATTTCATTTTGTTGCTTTTTCTATCTGGTGTGATTATCTGCAGATAGGCCAAGGGTGAATCCAAATAATTGGTTCTGTATCTATGCGTTGTCTTTATGTTATGTGTGCCTCTGAGGCTGTGTTTTTTGTTTGATTTTGATGAACATTAGTTGGATTGAGGGGGCAATGTGTTCTCCTCAGGTTTTATATGTTTGGTGCTAGAAGATAGTTGGGTATATATGAGCTATGTGGTCTGATCCTACTGTCTTCTTGGTTACATTTGTTTTTTGTGTGTGTGCTTTTTTAGGTTTGTTTTGGGTGTGATATGAAGGTTGTTATAAAAGGTTCTACTAAATCAAGGCTTAGGAGTTTAGCACCTGGTGGTGAAATTTGGACAAAGGTTTTGTGTGTTTTTGTTGTGGGAAATATATTATAGTGTGAGAGTAGTCTTCTATCTCTTGCCAGGTCCTTGCAGTGCAGTATCCTTGAGTGGCTTTTCTTGTGTGTTACTATGTTTTCTTATGGTATTTGTCTCTTTTTTATTGCCTTGGCTACAAGTTTATTGTAGGTGGCATTTCTTCCTATCCATGAGGGGGTTGTCCTTATGTTTTCTTTGTCCATTAGATAATATTTTCTATTAGCACAAGATAGTTAACCTTCTCTTCCCCCAAACTGCAACACTCATCTCTTCTCCAAACTGCTCCTAAACCTAACGCACACTACAGTCAAAGATAAAGAAAAATTGATGAACACCGGCGACATCAAAACGGATGAAACAATATTCTCCTTCTTCAACGCAACCGGTGAGGTCATCAATAAGACGAAACAGACAGAAGAAACAGAAGAAAATTCTGTTTCGCTATATCCCATCGTTCTGCACCGCCAAGAGTGAGATCAGCGATAAGGAAAAAAAACGTGGCCAACTAACGTGGATAAGAATGCACCACAAATCGAGTGGGGTCAGCCAAATGCAATAGCCATCAAATGAATGGCTCAGATTAAAGGGGAAAATAGACTCATCTTTAATTAAACGGTCCAGATGCAAATTTCTCTTAGGAATAGTGATTCCAAGGGTCTGTTTTAATAAGTAGTAGATGTTTATAATCAGTTCAATGTCACTTGTGTTTCAGTTAAGCCATGTTCGGGTTGTGATTACTAAATATTACAATTATTGGTATGTAAGTTAATCGAATGAAATTAAATAAATAAATTGAATAAATATGATAAACTGTAGAGCTGCTCGTCTGTGCATCGCACGGAGACGGGCTACAATCCTAGTATATATATAAAGGAGACTTGAGGTTTTGCACTCCTTTACATTAAGTGCATTATTAAATAGGAAAACATTTATTTTGTATTAATACATTTAATAATAAAATTAAAAACTAAATAAAATTTCTTTAGTCATAATCTATTCAACTACCTATAAATTGTAAAAGTCACTTTTTTTTTGATGCTACAGAACAAAGAAACAAAGAAAACAACACAACAGAAAGCGAAAAACCCCTACGGCCTAATCACCACATGGCCCATGGCATCTAGCAGCAGCAGCTCATCCATCCTAGGGAGGGGGTCCTGGAGAATAGTGAGGTTTGAATCCTGGCGCGCACCCGCTTTCGCCACAAAATCAGCACACGAATTGCCCTCTCGCAAAACATGCTCAACCCGCGAGACCCAATCACGCCTCAACAACTCAACAATGTTGCCAATCAGAACTGCAAAAACATGGTGATGAGAAGGAGGAGAGCGCACCAAAGAAACAGCTAACAAGGAGTCAGAAAAACACATGACTCGGCGATGCCCCAAGGACCAAGCAAGCGTGAGCCCATGAAACATGGCCAGTAACTCCATATGCAGGACTGATTCTTGACCTCGAAAACCCAGGAAGCCTGAGAGCCAAGTTCCACTAGGATCACGCAGGCAACCCCCAAAGCCAGAGCGCACCGGATCACCAAGGGAACTACCATCACAATTAATAGCAATCTCCGAAGGCCCCGGCGGTGTCCAAGACACCAATCTAGGATGGGAAACACGCGGCGTGGACGACCAAGCTTGCAGCATCAACGCCTTATGATCAAGAATGGCACGCACAAGCTGAGCATCAGGAACAATAGACTGATCAAACAAAGCTTTATTCCTCGCTGTCCAGAGCGCCCAAATGGTAGCCATGGCCGTGACCGGCTCTTCACGGAGCACAAGCTTAAACCAATCCCAAGTCTCCACCACGCTGAAAGAAGCATGCCGAGGAGAGAGCCCAATCCTAAACCAGATTCTACAAACCAACAGTCCCGGAGGCAATGCAGCACCGTCTCCGGATACAGGTTACAGCGCGAACACACCGGCGAAGCCGCCATTTGCCGATGGAAACGGAGGTGATTCACAGGCAACGCATTATGACAACCCAACCAGATAAGGAAGAGAATCTTAAAAGGCCCCTTAAGCCGCCAAATCCAACCCCAATCCGCCTTGGGAGGAAGGTGCAACGCGTCATGTCTCGCCTGGAGCAGCCAATGGTAACCAGAAGTAGCGGAATAAATCCCAGACGAATCTGAGTTCCAAACCATACAGTCAGGCACCCGCTCATTAAGCAAACAATCACGCCCATGAATCAAACCCACAATAACTCCAGGAAGCCCGGTATACAACCGGGAAAAATTCCAAGTGCCCTCATGAACCACATCCCTCACAGTAATCTGCAAGTCATGGATATCCACCACAGGGACCAGATCACAAAGTTTAAAATTTCCAAGCCACTCAAAATACCACAAGGAAGAGCTGCCACTGCCCAGCTTAAAGGAAAAACCATCCATGAGCAGTCTCTAGCTTTCAAGATAGCCTGCCAAACCGTGGAGCCAAGCTTCCCTGGGGTAGTGAGAAAGTTCCCTTGCACACCATACTTTTCTCTCACCAAAGACACCCACGGCTTCCCCTCACCATTAATAATTTGCCAAACATTTTTACCAAGAAGGGCAATGTTGTGATCCCTCGCTTTACGTAAACCGAGCCCACCTTCTTTCCTAGGCTGCGCCACAGTGTTCCAATTAACCAAATGAATGCCATGGTTCCCTGTACCCTTCCAAACAAACCTTCTGATAGTCGCATCAATGTCATTGCAGACACCAGAAGGAATCCAAGCATGCTGCATACAGTAAGTGGAAATCGAAGATAACACAGACTGAGCAAGAGTAACTCGCCCTGCTCTATTGAGAAGATTGTGCTTCCAGGAAGCAACCCGAGAGCTAACTCTCTCCACCAAAAAATGAAAATCTATGTTAGTGGCTCTTTTATTAAAAATAGGGAACCCCAAATATTTACCAATATTTGGCGAAAAATGAATCCCAGTGATGTCAAACAACCGGTTCTTCATTATTGGAGACAAATTCTTCTGACCCATGGCTTTAGACTTGGCCTCATTCGCCCGAAGACCAGAAGCCTCACAGAAGGAAGCTAGGATATTCTTAGCCAAAGTGACTTGCTCCACATTAGCACGAGTAAACAAAAGGAGGTCATCCGCAAAGAGGAGGTGAGAGAGCTTTAGAGTCGAGCCTCACACCGTGACGGGTTTCCACCTCCCATCTTGAACCGCCGAAGAGATAAGAGAACTCAATATCTCCATACACAGCACAAAGAGATAAGGGGAGAGGGGGTCTCCCTGACGAAGCCCACGCTTGGGGTTAAAGCTAGGAAGCTTCTCGCCATTCCAAAGCACAGAAAGAGAAACCGATGTCATACAAAACAAGATGAGGCGAATGCACTTCTCCGGGAACCCAAACTCACGCAAAGTATTCTCCAAGAACCTCCAATCAAGCCTATCATAGGCCTTCTCAAGGTCTAGCTTAAAAATCACATCCCCCTCCTTCCGAGTAGTCTTCATCATAGAGTGAACCACCTCTTGGAGAACAATGGCATTATCAGTGGTACTCCTGCCAGGGATAAAGCTGCTTTGAAAGGGGCTAATAAGCTCATTCAGGAACGGTCGAATCCTGTTCACCATGATTTTTGAGATAAGCTTATGAAGGACATTGCATAAACTGATTGGACGCAACTCCTTAAAGGATTTGGGATTATCCACCTTTGGAATCAAGACGATAAGAGTCTCAGCAATACTAGGATCAAAATGGCCAAGCTCAAAAGCATCATGGATGAAGGAGAACACTGCGTCACCCACGATGTCCCAATACTTCTTATAAAAACAAGCTTGAAAACCATCAGGACCCGGAGCTTTAAAAGAACCCATCTGCTGAATAGCCTCAAACACCTCCCCCCTCGAGACCGGCTGCACAAGATCACGAATACCACCCGAGGGGAAGGAGGGCAAAAAGGGGGTAGAGATGCAAGAAGGATTAACCTGATCACACGTAGCAAAAAGGTTAGTATAAAAAGAAGAGGCCTCGGCCTTCAAACGCACCTCATCTGTACACCAACTGCCATCATCCAAGGTGAGCCCCTGAATATGATTACGCCGTCTCCGGATGACCGTCTGAGCATGGAAGAAGGCAGTGTTTCTATCCCCAAATTTGACCCATTTCTCCCGGGATTTTTGATACCACGACATTTCTTCCTGAGCCAAAATAGCTTCTTGCTCAGCTCTCAAATCACGGAGCTTTCGAAGAAGATAAGCGGAATCAACCTGCTCGAGCCTTGCCTGAACGTCCGCTATCTTGGCAGCAACCAGTCTCTTTCGCTTAAAAATGTTCCCAAAAACATCTCGGTTAAAGACTTTTGATTCATTCTGCAAATGCTTCAAGGACGCAACCAGCCACGGGGTTCCTTTCTCCCACGCATCCTTCACCACTTGCTGATACTGAGGATGCTCCATCCAAGCCGCCTCAAAGCGAAACGGCTTGTTGATAGGGGCCTCCCTCCTAGGACAACAGCGAAGAAGCAAAGGACTATGATAAGAATGATGGCGAGCTAACACCTCAACAGAACCATGAGGGAACCCAAGCCTCCAATCCAAATTAGCGAGAGCTCTATCAAGTCTACACTGAATGGGTGGGCTACCTTGAGCATGACGGTACCAGGTGAAGGAGAGACCAAACGACCCAAGATCCAAAAGGCCACAGCTCTCGAGATTATCCACAAAGGTGCGAGCTCTCGCTGGCGAGAAGTTACCACCGCGAGCCTCCGGGAACTAGCTACATCATTAAAATCTCCAATCAAAGCCCAGGGACCTTGTGCGAGATCAGCCACTCCACGAAGATGTTCCCACAAACCTTGACGAAGAGAAGGTATGCTAGCATAAACTCCAGTGCCAACCCATGAAGCTAAAGCAGAACTAAACCGGAGGCTAACCGCTTGGGGGTGAGAAGCAATAGTTGTGACCTGCACATGAAGCGAAGTAATCCCTAGATCCCAAACACCACCAGAGTGCCCATGAGCCTCTTCAATGGCAAGCGGCTTATAGCCCAACCGGAGCCAAAACGTTGCCAAACGAGCAAACTGGACATGGGGTTCAAAGATGAAGCAGATATCAGGCTTCAATCTACGCACAATCTCTTTCAAATTCCTCTTGCAAGAGACATTAGCTGCCCCTCGAACATTCCATGAAAGAATAGAAACATTCGTTGTATCTAACATAAAATACAATACACAACAGGGGGAAACTACTAATCATCAGAATGATTAGTTAGATATCAATTGCTGCCCATAAGGCTCAAAAAGACCTTCTACATTTGAACCCAGCTTCTTGACTTGAGAGGCTCCTGCCATTGTTTTAACCAACATCATCTCCGGCTGCAGGGAAGCTTGAACTGAGCGAGCAGTGAAGACCCCTTCAACTAGGCCAGTATTCTTGTGCATGAAATTACTGGGGCCCTCCATAATTTTCAACTGGGGAATACCCACACCACGCACAGGGGCAGGGCGCGTAGGCTCGTCCCCCTTCCTCCTTTTCTTCCCACTTTGGGAATTAATTGATGCGGGACCCGCACTCAGGCCCCCCCCTCAGCGCCGTTATTCCCCTTCACAGAAAAAGAAGCATCAGTGCGCGCACTCCGAGGCATCTTGGGACCTTGGAGCTTTGATTTTAAATTGATATTGTCAACCCCATGGAATTTGGGAACGTAATTATCTCCTGCCTTAATTGGCTGATTCTTCTTTTTTTGTTTCCTAGTAACTGTCATCCATTCACCAGCCACCTCCAAGATAGTGGGGTCCACCTCAATGATTGTGGGAACCGTTTTCTCCTTATTCTCCGCACTTGCATTAACCTCTTGCCCTGACTGCTCCTGGCTTCCCGCACCTGCCAGACCTGGAGAGGGAATAAGCTCAACACCTAGGGTTTATGGCGGCGGCACATTAGGGTCTGGTGGCGTCTCAACGACCACCAAAGTATCAGTTGGCGGTTGCTCGGACTCAGACGCCGGCGGCTGCACTGACTCAGATGCTGGCGGCGGCACTGGCTTAGGTGCTGGCGGCTGGACCGGCGGTTCCATTGGCTGGGTGCATTCTCATCCCCGGTGACCATAACAACCACATTTAGGGCAAATGATATGGAGTCCCTCGTAAACAACCTTGTACCAGAATCCTTCAAACCAAAATTTCCCCACCACCGGCTTAGTAAGGTCAAGCTCAACACATATCCTAGCAAACTTACCCCGCTCCGCCGTCAGCGTGCTAATGTCCACTCGAACCGGAGTTCCCAGCAGCTTGGCCATCGACAGGAGGAAGCTTTCATCATAATAAGTAACATTCAACCCCGGAACCCGAACCCAAGCCAACGTTCTAGTAATCTTAGCAGAAGGGCTAATGAAATCCTTGCTCCAAGGAGCAACTGCCAAATAATGATCAAAGATCATCCAAGGCCCCCCATCCATAACCTTCTTCCGGTCTTCCTCATGATCAAACTTAACCATGAAGAAGCCATTGTCAATATCCAGAAGATCGAATACCCCAGAGAGATTCCAGATGCTACTTAGTCTAGCTTTCATGGTACGAAAGCCTAGCTTCTTCCCCAACAAACCCACCACTAGAGCATTTTTCCATGGTGATATATTTCCCAGTGATGTCAAACAACCGACTCTTCATTACTGGAGACAAATTCTTCTGACCCATGGCTTTAGACTTGGCCTCATTCACCCGAAGACCAGAAGCCTCACAGAAGGAAGCTAGGATATTCTTAGCCAAAGTGACTTGCTCCACATTAGCACGAGTAAACAAAAGGAGGTCATCCGCAAAGAGGAGGTGAGAGAGCTTTAGAGTCGAGCCTCGCACCGTGACGGGTTTCACTATATAGTAATTCACTAATTGTATTTGTATTTATATGTCAATCAAATATTTTTGGGGTTGTTGTGAAATGTATGTACTATTTTGATATCTAAATAAGATAAGTGATGATTGATCTAGTGCTTTTGTATCCTCTCAAGTAGTACTTGTTGTATTAAATATATTAAATTAAAATATTAAAAATGAATAAAATTGCTTAAGTCATAAGCTATTCAACTACCTACTAAAATGTAAAACTCACTTGAAAGTTTGTTACAAATATATCAAGAAATAAAAAAAATTCTTTTGAATTATATACATTAAAGTAAAAACATATCAACAAAATTTCCAACGCAATAAGTTAATCAACTACCAACTAATTTATGTGTTTGTCGTATAAGATTGAACAAAACATAACATTTTAGTTCTTTAAAAAAGTGTGAAACGTGAAAGAATGAAACAATGCATTCTAATAAAAAAATTACATTGATGTTTATCACCAAAAAATTTACATTAATAAAAGTACCCATAATTTAAATGTGTACAATTTTAGTTATATAATGATAAAAAAATATTATAAATAATTTATATAAATAAATATCTTAATAAAACATTGATTTAAAAAAATGTGTGCATGTTTGATTCCCCTTAAGCAATGTCTCAGGTGCGAGGTTAATGGATGAAAAAACCTCGCTAGGAGAGTTAACTCCACTATGATGTGAAAATTCTCGACTCGAGAAGGATTGCCTATAAAGGTGGATACCTCTGAAGGAGGAACATGTAAGCACACAGAAAAAATGAGTTATAAAATATTTGTTTGTGTTAGCAAGTTTAAAATGAGTTAATATAATGATTTAAAAAATATTTGTTTACTTAAAATAAAATTAAAAAATATATTAGTCATAATATTTTTTATATAATTATTTAAAAAATTCATTAAATACATGAAAGAGTAAAAGTATCCTACATTTGTATTAAAATACATGAAACAATATCAAAGATTTTAATTACTTTTTGATAACCTGGTTTTAATTTTCTAGGTTTTGAAGAAGAGTGATGAAGATGTGGAAAGAAGAGATGAAGATGATATTATTCTGATTTTTCTATTTTTTATTAATTTTTTTTCAAGAAACCATTAAGTTTTTAGACGAAATTGGACGGAAGACCAAAGTTGTTAATAGAGAACAACGTTGTGGGTACTAAAATGAAATTAAATTTTGTTAGGGATCAAAATTGTGGGAAATGTAAAAGTGGGGACCAAATGTTCAATTAAGCCTCATAAAATTAAAAACCGAAAAAAAATTATATTCTCAAAATTTATTCAACTACCTACATTAATTAATAATATTTATAAACTTAGAAATGAACTTAAATTTTGCATTAGTGAAAAATATCAAAAATTAAAATTGATTTAGAATAAAATAAGATAATAAATAAATAATTTAGATAAAATAGTATGAATTTAAAAATGACACTATGAGGCGTTTACTGTTAACTATAATGTATGTATGTATTTTTTTTGAAAGGATCTCTACATAATTTTTTGATCTTATTATATATTAGTAAAAACAATTTTGAGGAAGCTTAATAGAGAAAACAATTATGACCAAAGTTGAATAAATTTAAGTTAATAAGTTTAAGTTATATCTTATTATAGTTGTAAATCTTAAAATTACGTTATTATTCTCGGTTTTGACAAGTGGTTGTCCCTCCCAAAATATGACTTTCACGGTTAAATGTATAAAAATATGTTCATACAAGTTATTTGATGGTATTAAAAACTTATTGCTTAATTTATTTTTCTACAAATTGACAAAACTATTTTTCATATTATTTATACAAAGAGAACTCTAATACTCTTTACCGTTATGTCTTTTTTTGAAATTATTGAAATGTGTAAACACAACTATTATTATTTATTTTATAATAAAAATATTTTTATATTTATATATTAATTTAAACTATAATCATTTTATATACTCCCTCTGTTCCTATTTATAAGAATCAAATAGAAAATGCATTTAGTCATTTTTATAAGAACCAACTTGGAATATGTGGAGATTTAATTATTTTCGGACAAGAATACCCTTATTTAATTGAATTTCTCTCTCTTTCCACTTGCTATAGGATTAATGATGCATAGAAATTAAGAATAATGGGTGGAGGATAACTTTGGAAAGTTGATTTAAATTGAGAACAAATTTAATGCAATTAACTAAATTAGCTAAATTTCTTAAAAGGTGTGAAGTGGTTGCTTGGTTCTTATATTAAGGAACGGAGGGAGTATAATGTTAAAAATGTTGTAAATAAACCCGTACAACGCATTATATCTATTGTTAAAAATATTGAAAGTAAACCCGTGCAACGTACGGGTATTATATCGAGTGTAGGAGTATTGTAGGAGACCAAGAAAGAAGGATATAACATTGCTGATCATATGCAAAAAAAAAAAAAATCCGAAAACGGATTTGACATGGAATAATTAGGCTTGAAAAAAATTCGCATCAAATTGGATCCCTATAATTTTTTTTAATTAAATTAAGTCATTTTGCTTAATTTTGACCGGTCAACGGTCCAGTGGCAAGCCTAGTCAGCTGAGGATGACCACGTAGACTTTTTCACATCAATTTTACTCCCTAGAAAAATATATTAATCAATTTTAGTCATTGTTCTTCCACCTTGAAAAATACTTTGTTATTGCCTCTGATTTTCTAAGTTTTGGAAGAATAAGGTGAATATGATGAACATATAGTTTTTTTAGGGTTTTGAATTTATGAGTTTAAGGATTTGAGTTATGGAGGAAGGGGAAGAAGGTGGAAGAGGAAGAAGATGAAGGTGGAAGAACATGGACTAAAATTGATTAAAATATTTTTCAAGGGACTAAAATTGATATGAAAAAAGTCTACGTGGCCATCATCAGCTGAGTAGACTTGTCACTGGACCATTGACTGGTCAAAATTGAGGCAAAAGACTTAATTAGATTAAAACAAATTTGGATACCAAATTTGATGTGAAAATTTTATTACGGTCAGGTTTGATTCCCTTTACAATTTCAAGAACCGAAAGAATATTTAAGCCGAATAATTAAGCATCACTCATATAGGGAAATCATACGAGTGATCCTCCTACATATTATATGGAGAAATATCTGAATATTTTTTACACTTGGCTTCCAAAATACCAAAGTCGTCACATATTAGTTAGGCTTTTACAGAAGCCAATATTGCGGCAATAGAGAAACCACAGCCTCTTGGTGGCATGCTAGCTAACCTGAATGTGTCTAATCAGAAACTCAATAATTCGAATGCAAACAGAAGAAAAAAAATGTAAAACTGAAATGGCACAAAACTCCAAATAATTTATTATGTTTAACAAAATTGATTCTAGAATAATTCTTGTTACACATGATCTAAAAATTTGTTGGGGACTTATAGCTCTGTCCAAATTGCCACTGGGGAGGGGCAACATTAATAAAGTCCAAGGTTTTGCGATCACTAGTAGTCACTCTAAAAGACAAGGCTTGTCCTCCCAAATTAGTTCCTACATTCCAATTTTGTCCCCAATTGCGTGACATGGGAATCCAACCGGTTTTGGAACCTTTGACACTCATGGCATAAACATCGCCAGCATTTGCAACATTGTACACCAAGACAATCAAAAAATTAGGGCTTCCTTTGATTAGAAAATTGACACCTTGAGCTCTGACACACGGAACTCGGCGAAATTGAATAGGGACGACCCCCGCGCTAATTGGGGCAATTGTGGTGAACATTTTCATTGACAAGTCGAAGTGTTTTAGTGGTGGATCACACCAGTTGCCACCGGGACAAAGATCTACGGCGGTTACTTTGATCCAGGGTGCGGTTTTATAGCACAAAGGGGAGTTGACACACTTGACCTCAAAACATGCACCACATGAGAGTCCATTGTTGTATAGAGCTACGCTTAGTGCTGTAGTCCAAAGCCCATAATATCCAGGGTTGTTGATTTGACCATAACCACAAGCACCATCTGCATGCAATGCATACCATTTATTATCATAAAATTAAATCAATGAGATGAAAATGACTTCTTCAATTTTTAATAGATATTAATCATGCTTTTATATAAGTTTGGCTTAACAAAAAAAAAACATGTGTGTGTGAATGATTTATTATAAAAAATAATAATTTTTCAGAAAAATAATGAAATATATATTGAAATGACTTCGCTTATTATTTAAAGGAATTAATCCACCTTTGATAGTGTATGTGTGTGTAGTGATTAATTATCATAAAAATAACTTGCACTTGATGAGAATGATATGATTCAATTCTGATTTCTTTTTATGTGAAAATGGGGGCGTTTTATAGTACTTACCCAAGATTCCATGACCTGCCATGTCACCGTAGAAGGTTGCATGACCATCTAACCAACTACCAGTGTAAATATCTGTGCCAAGTGACATGGATTGTACAAAGAGAACCATGAAAATGGCTAAAGGAGCCAAACAGTTAGACCTAGCCATGACTAAGGTGAAAGAGATCAACAAGGGTGAAGTTGGCTTCAAAGATACTAGGTGATATTTAAAGGCGCTATTGCTATAGGGAGGGGGTTACTACTGCTTTGAATATGAACTTTCTAGAGTGATGAGAAACTTTAAAAGATAAATTAAAGAATTAGTATAGTCATTTATTGAGAAGTTAATGGTTGAATTTGGGATTATGCATGTATTTGCAGGTATATTTATAAGGTTTTGTCTATCATGCAACTAAAAAAAAAAAACTGGTTCAAATTTAAAATATAAGTACACTCAGGGCCCGTTTGGTGGACATGATAAACAAACAGAATAGGATAGCTGTAATTATATTCTGCTGTAATATGTTGTTTGTTGTATCAGCAGGATAGGATAACAATATCATGTCTTTTATCCTTTCATGTCTATCATGTGTAAAAATTATCCTGAGAAGGGAGTTAGATATAGAAATTATCCTGACATGATAGAATATCATTTTTTTATTTTATTACCATAACCCAAAATTAATTTCAGTACTTATATTTTATATAATTTATAATAGTATTAATTAATAAATACAATTTTTTTATCTACTTATCAATTTTTAATTTATAATTATATCAATTACTAGTTGTTATTGTTAAGTTAAAATTATTTAGTTACTAATAAACTTAATAAAAAATGAAATGATTTATAAATGGAGAAAATATTCGGTTTACTCAAAAAAAATTATTTTTTCATTATTTTTTTTTTGAAAATGAAAGATGATTTATTAATAAGAAAGCCTGAGCCAAAGAAGCAAAACAGGCAAAGTACATGTTACATGAGACTGAGTAGCAAGAGCCCACCACCAACCCGCAAAATGGCAATAGCGTAATCCCAAAATAATAAAAATACACAAAATAATTCTTCACTAACAATATAATAGGCTACTCACATATATATAAATATTAATTTTTTAATAGTAATATAGAATAATTTATATTATCATGTTATATAAATTAATTTTTTCAAACCTATATTATCCTTTTCACATTAAATATGAGGGTAAACATGGAAAAAAATAATTAATATTTTAATATAGATATTGGAGAGGATAATTGTTTTTTAAAAAAATGTGACTTATAATATGGGGTGGAGGAAATGCAAACCATGAAATTTTGCACATGAGTAGTATTTACTTGTCTGGTATTTAAGACTATTTAATTGTGCTTATAATTTTGTGGTACAATTTAAATGTTCTTATGTGATGCTATTTAAGAGTGCATTAATTTCTTTTTCTTGACCTAACTGGCATCATCTTATTAAAAAAAATAAGCATGAGTAATGTTATATCTTCTACTTTATTCTCTTATGAATTCTTTTACATACTTCCTTTGTTATTATTTTAAAAATTAAATTGAAGGTGGACCTTAGTTCAATTGTAAGAATCAACTTAATATTTGTGGCGAATTAATTATTTTTTTTCCAATAATACCTTTTATAATTGAACATTCTTTCTCTTTGCACTCTTTGAGGTATTAATGATACGTATAAATTAAGAAAAATCATTTAAGAGTAATTTTGAAAAGTTGATATAAATTGAAAAATAACTTTAATGAAATTAATTGAATTAACTAGATTTCTTAAGAGGTATTAAGTAGTTACTCCATTTGATTCCGAACAAAGGAAGGAAGTACTAAATGGAGCAATAATTATTTAATTGTTTTTACACTGGAAAAGCATTAATATTCATTTAATACTTGCTCTATTTAGTATGTAGCCGAATTTGCTAAGGGGTTTTTCCTAGTAAGGTTTTAATGAGGCATTTTCCTAAAGTCTTGCTCTCAAGAGGTTTCCGGTGTAAGCATAAGATGCAATTTCTGGTCTTTAGCTTTCCTCACTACTTGTTGAGGATGGATGATATTGATAGTCCTCACCTCATGGTATGTAGCATACCTAGTGGCAGTAGAAGGTTGGATAAGATCATATCTGAGTTAAAAGAAAAAGATTAATCATATCTGGCTGGTCAATTGCGGCATTGTCTGCAAGCTCAGCTATAGAGTGAGCGCAGTGAAGGTATGAAAAACGGTAGAAAGGGGGGGTTTGAATAACGTTTTCAGTATAAAACTTCCACCTTAAAGATTTTGACAAATCTTTCGAGAACTTAAGTGCAAAAGATAAGAGATAGAAAAGCACACAAGGATTTTATCCTGGTTCACTTGATAAATCACTCAAGCTACTCCAGTCCACCCGTTAAGGTGATTTCTTCCTTCTTAGAATGAAGGCAATCCACTAATCAGGTAAGAGTTACAACTGCACTTGAAACCTACAAGTGACTAACAATTACACTGACTTAGCTCACACTAAGATTCACTCTCTTAGTCTTCTCTAGGATCTGATCAACCTTGATCTCCTAAAGGAACTAAACAAACTGTTTATCAAAGAATCGTTTACAAGAGATTTGCTTCTAAAAAGCTAATAGTAAACTCAATGAATTTTAGATGAAAGAAAACTTAGAAGATTTTCGAATATGTCTTGCGTATGTAAATGCTTCTTGCTTCTAGCCGTTTCTTTCAGTCTTCAGCCTCTTTATATACTCCAAGGATTAGGGTTGAGCGATGCATGGGAAATGCTACCGTTGGAGGGCAGTTCTGGAAAATCCAGCTTCTGCTGTGGCTGAGAACGTTAGGTAGGTCGTCAGGAAGGTACAGTTGCTTTTGTACTTGGATAGCGACGCGACCTTTAAACCTAGGAGACTTCTGATCAGAGGAAAGCTTCATGTTGGAACTTGTGAAGCCGGTTGATCAGAGTCAGAGGGAAAGCACAGATCCTCTGACCATTGTATCTTCTGATTCTGAACTCAGAGGGAAGAACATGACCTTCAGAGTTTCTTGCTTCTGGACTTCAGAGTTTCCACTATTCAGCTTCTGGATCTTCAGAGTCTTCTACACCATCAGAACATCTGAACCTTCAGTGTTTCTTGGTTATCAGAACTTCTGGATCTTCAGAGCTACTAGCGACTGAGTCAACATCAGAGTTTGTATAGCTTCAGAACTTCTGAAGCTTTTCCACTGTTCATACTGAACATGGTGAATGCGAAAGCGTTGCTTGGGTCACTCTTTATACACAGTGCTTCTGATTTGTGTGAGATTGAGTTGAGGTCAGAACCTGCAAATAGCACACTCAGAAAAACACGTTAGAGTACCACAATTGTTCATATCAAAAGGTTAACTTGTAATCATCAAAACATAGAGTTGTACTACTAGATCAAAACTTGATCTTACAATCTCCCCCTTTTTGATGATGACAAAACTAAAATTTTTGATGAACAATTCTTAAACATTAAACTGAATTCACTCAGAGTTTAGAGATATAGAATAAGACTTATCCTGATGTGAATAGTTTATCTTGCTCATTCTGAATTCAAGTCACTGCTTGATTCTGAGCTTAGCTCCCCCTGAATCTAATACTTGATGAAAACGTTAGTAAAGTCTAGATTCTGAGCTAAATAATATAAGAGTTCAGAGTGAAAAACTTATGACATAGATGAAAATCGAGTAATCAGAGCGCATAAGTAATCAGAGTCTTGGGTATCAGAGTCAACTTATAATCACTTCAGAAGAAGTGAAATGTATTCCTTGTATTTGCCCAGTGACACATCTATGGTCATGAAGGTGGAACTCTTAACATCTCCAAAAGAAAAATAAATCACACTAACACATCTTACACATCAAAAACTGGGTTTACTCCCTCTTTTTGTCATAAGCAAAAAGCTTGGGGTGTGAAAAACTTAGCTTGAAGTACAAGGTACTCCCCCTTAAAGAAGGTCTAAGTTTAAAGAAAATGAAAACGATGCAAGAATCAGAGTTAGGCGAAATAAATAGAGGAGTTAATGCAAGAGAAGAACGTTTACCACCGGTCAAGTGAGTAAAGAGAAGGGTCAGTTACCAAGAACTTAACCTCGAGAAACTGTAGGAGCATTAACTTTCAGAGATAAAGTGAAGCCTATATAAAGTGTTGGAGAGAGAGGTAAGCTTCACACCTCGAACAATTTTCAGTAAAAAAATGGCATCATACATCGTAGCACTAGAAGAGCTGAGGAAGAAGGCCTTTGAAGAGGACTTGTTCCTGAACATCAGGCATCCAGAGGGTGCAACTACCATCGCGGAGCTGACACGGACACTGCTGGAAGAGGACCTGCGTCCAGAGTTGGAGAGATACCTGAAGGAATTTCTTGCCTTCGTGGAGGAGGTGCAAGAACTCAGCCGGCTTGAACTCAAGCTGCTGGAAGAAAAAGAAAGTTTGGAAGAGGAGCTCAATACTGCAGAAGAGATTCTGGAGAGGGATGAGCTAAAGGACAGGCTCAGCAACATCCAGCATGTACTGGAGCGTCTGGAGAAAGATAGGTCAGAGCAGCGCCAGGAGTGCAGAAGAATGAGGAGGGATCCTCCATTCTAGATTATATGATGTAAAGAAATATGATGTAAACATAGAATTATGATGAATAAAAAAGATTTTTTTTTTTTTTTTTTGCAAACATATGTGACACAAATATATATATAGATATGCATATAGAATCACAAACGAATAAAATAGAATAAGTAAATAAAAAGAAACAGAGTTTAAATAAAACAACGTTAGATAACAAGAAATAAAAAGAAGAGATCCTAAAACTAAGGTTTGTCAGATCGTCGCAGAAGTTCCATCATCATTTGCTTCATCTCAATCAGCATGGATTCATGAATGTCAAGACGTTGTTCCATGATGTCGAGTCTGGATGAGCTTGTCTGAGTAGAACTGGAAGGAACATTCTGAGCAGCTTGAGGATCTGGAATGGAAGCAGAAGCAGCAGGAGTAAACACAACTGGTGCAAGTGCTTGGCATCTAAGAGCTTCAGCCTCAGCTTCAAGTCGCTCTGCCTCAAGTCTGGCTTGTTCAGCTTGAGCTGCTGCTAGACGTGCAGCTTCTTCTGCTTGAGCCTTCTTTCTCTTGGCTTCTTCAATGGCTTCAAGAAGCTTATTTCTCTGTTCTTGTTCATGAAGAGCCACCCTTCGAGCAAACCTTTGCTTTGCAGCCTCAATGCTCTGACTTCCCTCTGCATGCAGGAGCTGCATCATAATTGGAACTTGAGCCACTAGCCAAGTGCCCAGATTGTTCCACTCATCAGCCACACATTCAGCATTCTCACTGAGGTCAGTCTGACCGTGCACATTGCGGAGCCTCAAAGAGGCTTCATGATAGAAAATATTGATGCACTCAGAGAGAGATGTGGGTTGGAGGTGAGTATAGGGAATTATGGAGAGGTTGGGTTCAGGAGAGGCTGGGTGATTGCTGCTATGAGCTTCAGAGGCACCTTGTGGAGAACCAATGTTAATCAGTTGAGCATTGGGTTCAGAGGTTCCAAGGTGAGGGTCTGAAGTTTCAACCAGAGGATGGGGTGATCTAACCGAGGATTGGTTAGACACTGAATGTTCGGGTTCAGGTTCTGGTTGAATAGGCTCTTGTTGGTCAGGGACAGGGTGAGCTTGTTGAGCCAAAGGGTCTGCCTCTTGTAAAGGATTAGCCAAGATAGGTTCATCTGGGTCAACTAGACGTTCAGGTCTAGGGCCAGGATATCTCCTAGGGCTTGGACAAGTAAGGTAATATTCCTCTAAGGTAGACACCTTTTCTTTTCTAACCTCCATGAATTTTCTAATTGATTCAGAGTTATTGGAGGGAGAAGAATCAGCAACATTGGTTGGGAAGGATACAAGTGTAAAGGCTGTTGAAGAGTCTGTATCCGTGGTTCTGGCAGCAGGACGTTCTGATGTTCTGGGAACAGAGTGATCAGACGTTCTGGGTTGTGGTTCTGTTTGGTTTGGCTCTGGTTGCTCATGGATGATTGGCTCAGAAGATAATGGGTCGTACGGAATGGTGAGGAGAGAGGTTGGTTCTTCTGACCTAGAGGGTTGATTCTGAAGCAAATTCCAGAGAGGTGCTTCAGTAGGGGAAGGTTGAAAGAAGGAAGATCTTGGGGAATGTGGTGGAGTGGTGGTTTGTGCGGCTGGTTGGGATTCAGGAATAGGAGTGAGGGGATTTGAGGAGTGTTGGAGCAAGACAGAAATAGGGAGTGCATCAAATAAATTCAAATCATCATCAGAAGCAAGTGCAGGCTTACTTGAATGTGCTGATGATCGAGTCACTCTGGCAGGAGGTTCAGTCCTTCTGACCACTTCAGCAGCTGGTTCCACCCGAGTAGGCTTTACCACGATTCTGACCTTCTTCTTCTTCTTTGGAGGACCATCCTCATTGTCACTATCATCACCATCATCAGGATTTCTCTTTGTCTTCTTGACCAGAGGGACATCGGAGTCCTCAGAAGATTCGTCCAGTAGCATCTTCCTCTGAGCTTTCTTCTTGGGAGGAGAAGGAAACTCTGGAGCTGGCGGTAGTCTGCTGACGAAATCATCAAGGTCAATTTCGAATCCTTGAGCCCTGAGGTCTTCAACATAGCATCTGATGGCGTCAGGATTGTCTGCCTGAGTCCACAGAGGGTAGTCATTCAGAGGCATCCTTCTACCTCTGATCTCAGAAGATGTGTCTTCATGAGCAGGAGCAATCTTCTTCTGGACCAAACCCATCTTCTTCAGAGAGTTTGCAGTGAAGACATCACTGACAATTGTGCTCAGATCCTCTACACATCCAGCATTAACCAGATCTTGCACCAGGTTGCTTTCAATGAGAAAGTCTGAGAGCAGCCTCCCAAAAGGGATATATTTGATTGCAGACTTGATGGAGGCGGTGGTGCGAGACTTCCGGATGCATTCCTTCAAGTAGGAGAACAGGAAGTAGGGAAGGCAGATCTTCTTCTGATCTTGGATGAAGAACAACATCACCTTCTGGTTGAAGTTGATGTAGTCTGGAGAACTGCCCTTCGGTCTCTGGTTTATGCAGTGGAGCAGGATCTTGTGCCAGATCCTGAGTTTGGGGTGAAGATCCATCACCTTGTAACTCGTCTTGCCCGGTTTGAAGGTGGTGTACAGGGCCTGGTTGATTTTGTCCTTGGTGCTGGGTTTCAGCTTCGATTCCGTCAGTTGGAAACGATACCCATAAGCAGTATCTGCACCCAGCAAGTTCACGAAGGACTTCTCCGTGATGATGATCTTTCTGCCAAGAATATGAGATACCACCTGAGTATCATCGCAGTCGGCGTGCTTCCAGAATTCCTTGACCAATTTATCATATACCGGTCCTTGAAGTCTGTTGAAGTAATTTCCCCAACCTTGAGCTTGGACTTCAGGACGAAGATCATACCCATTTGTAGCCAAGTTGTCGAGGTTGAATCTCCATTCTGCCAGGACTTGGAGTTCCTCAGGAGGATATACATAGTGAACGGCACAGCCCCGTTCTGCAATTGGAACACTCTGTTCTTGAACTTGAACTTGATCTTGAGTTGGATTCTCAGGGCCCCTTTGACCCGTTGCCATACCAACTACCATGTGAGGGAACTGAGGTGCATCTGCAGTAGATCTTCTGGTTTGTCTCACCATTTTTGAAGAGGTTGAAGGTTTGAGGTAGAAGATCAAGGTTGGAAGATGAAGAAGGATCGAGAGAGAAATCGAGAAGAGCGGTTTTGAAAAGCAGAGAGAGCGAGAGCAAAAACCGGAAGTGAAAGAGAACGTGTGTGTATAGTGGGTTTTATCAAATAACCGTTGTTGATTCAAAAAGCACTTTAAGATCAACGGTTGAAAATTAAAGATAGATAGTGAAATTCTAGATCCCTTAGAACAAATGTCCTGCACGATGCTAGGACAATCGATTAGAACATCATACAACTGAAAGACCTGAACACGAAACAACAAACAACTAAAAGGAAACAAGACACAGGAAGTTGTTAACCCAGTTCGGTGAAACTACACCTACGTCTGGTTAGCTTTCGCCCAATGAAAAGGAATTCCACTATCTCAAGAACTAGGTATTACAGACCCACATGAACACATCAAGTTCATTGTTCTTAACCTATTCTACCCAGTGGTATTCTACTTAGAACCACAGCCTAAGTATGAGAGCCCCTCTCACTTTTCCTCAATCACTGCCACAGTGATTGGTGAACAACAATAACACAGAGTTTGTTTGACACTCAAACACAACACAGAACTCAGTCTCACTTTATAGAATCAGTGAGCAAGACGAGTTCACAACTAACAAAGACAAAGAACAACTTACACTCTTAAGAACACTTGATCTTCAAGGTAATTCTCTCGATCAACGTCAAGCTTCAGGTCTTTGTCAATATATATACTTCAGCAGAGGCGGCTAGGGTTTATTTGGGCTGAAGAACACTTTGATCCAACTCATATCAGCAGAGAATCTTTCAAGATCTGATATGAGTGATCAACAAGTAAAAATAGAAACAAATCTTTTTAATCACAGATTTGCTTCAACAATAACAACCCGCAACTGGCTCCCAACACACAGTTACTTGACCTTCAAGTAAGCACAGATCATACCATAAAGCATAACCACAAGGGACCCACTTGCATGCCAGCAGGGGCGGATGTCCTGGCCTTCATCAAGGCAGATGTCACAACATCGGCTAGGACATCAGGTTGTTTTTTTACAAAATTGATGACAACAAAGGAACAACAATCTCCCCCTTTGTCAAATTTTGACTAAAAACAACTTCACTACCAGAGAGGGAAAAAATATCAAAATCATCAGAGTCAGCAGCAGAAATACTCCCCCTCAAACCAATGCATCCACAACAGCCAAAACATGGAGGAACTCCCCCTCAAAAGATGCATCCAAATAAACACTGCATAAAGTATATAGAACCCATATGCAACACAGTACAAACTAAGCAAGCACACTTGGTACTACTTGAACAGAAGCTAGCTTGTAGCACTTGAACACTTGAACATAAAATATCTCCTGAACTGGTCTTGTCTTGACAAAGCTGCATACTTATTACATAACATAACCAGAATACCAAGTCTTCAAAAAAAACAACCACAACAAACTACTACTCTACTACTACTCCCCCTTTTTAGCACAAATTTGGCAAAGATGGAAAGAATTGAACCAAGGCCAACTAAAAATCAACAAGGAGATGCACTAAACACCAGAAGAAGAGGAGTGTTCCTCATCATTTTCTGCAGATCCTTCCCTCTCAGCATCAGCTGCATGCTCACCCTCTTGACCAGCTTCCTCCTTGAGAGTTTGAATGAGAGCATCCACCTTAATCTTCCTAGCAGCAGCAATCCTGATCGTCTCTTGAAGTTCCTTGGAAATGGCCTCAAGTTCAGCAATGACACTGTGAGTGCCTGAGGCAGACATAGAGGCAGGAACAGATGTCCTACTGGATGGCAGATCAATGTCCAGGACATGAGGGTCCAGGAACAACCGTTGGTCCAAGGTGATGGGAGGGCCTTTAGGCACAGGAACATCATCAACAGTGAGGATATTAGGATGTTGTTTCAGAATGATAGCAGTCAGTAAAGAAGGAAAAGAGATGGGGAGTTTCACTGCACAGGTATCTGCATGCTTCAAAGTTTGGGAAAACACAAAGTTGCCAAAGTCATAAGCAATTTCAGTCCCAATGCGATAGAGAAGCTTGGCAAGCATAGCAGAAACAGCAGAAGTATGGTTAGAGGGAACCCAATTCACCACTCCAATCCTATTCAAAATAGCATACTTCACACTCAGAACCCCAGTTGACAGAAGCTTCTTAGCAGGCCACTTCTTTACTCTTCCAGCAGTCAATTCCTCAGCAACCGTATCCAGAGAAAGTTCTTCTTCAACAAATTCAACCACACTTCTTCCAAGGGTTTGGTTGATGATAGCAGGAGAGAAATTCACACACTTACCCCTAACAAACACTTTCCTGAATTCAGGACTGGCAGAATTATTAACATCATCAGAGAGATTGACAATAAATTCCTTTACAAGCTTGTCATAACATTTTCCTATGTTCATCACAGTCTGCCTCAACCCTGCTTTTGCTATCAAGGCAATGATCTCTTTGCAGGCTAACACATCAGAATCAATCTCCCTTTCTTTAGCAACACGTCTTTGATAGACATATTTCCATTTGAAGGCATTTTCTGGAGCATGAATAGACACATTATCTAGAGGAACATTAGGAATATCTGAGGGAATACGCTTACCAGAGAACATTTTCTTCTCCGAGGCGGTGATGTCCAGGACATCGCCTTCAACATCTGATTCAGTCTCCAAATCGATTCTGGAACCTTTATGCTTTTTCCCAGTAGTCTTCTTGGCTTTCTTCCCTGATGATTCCACAGTTTTCTGCTTGCCTTTCCGTGACGCATCGGTTGCCCTTGATTTTGAAGATCCAGTAGGGATCTTGGTTTTCTTCTTCTTGACAACAGGGATTTCTTCAACAGATGCTCTTCTTCGCTTAAGCATTCTGGCAGCAACACTTGCCAGAGGCACATCCTCTGAATCTTCATCATCAGAGACATCATGAACAGTGGGAGGGGTCTTCATCGATTCCTCTGACAAGACATCCATTGAGTTTGCAGCCTTGGAATCAGAACTCTTGGATGAAGAGGAAGAATCCTTTGAGAGTGAAACTTCCTTGGCAGGCTTATCAGACAATGTCGCGACATCGTCTTCAACATTTGCAGAGACAGAAGTATTGGAGACTTCCTCAGGCACAGGGGCTTCTGGGTTTTGCATTGGGGTTGCACGAGACTTGTAGTGCTTCTTGGAAGGAGTTCTTGAGTTCTTCTTAGATTGAGAGGAAGAACTTGTGTGCAAACCCATAACCCTAGCACCACCAGCAGTTCTCTCTATCTTTCCTTTCACAGACTCTTTCTTGCTTGAAGACATGATGAACTGGTAAAGCAAACGAACAAAAACAAGAAATTGAGAGAAACGTAAGTGATGAGAATCAGAAATTGTTAGAGCAAGATTGGCAACTTGTGGTGAGAATGTGATGAAGTCATTGGTGATGATTATATAGCAGTTGAGTGAGAAGGAAGCAATGATGTCACAACGGCAGTTAATGGTAGTTACGAGGAAACTAGCCGTTAGACAGAAAAGGGGCTTTAATTGCTATGCTTCTTCGAAGAGGCAAATCCCAAGATTTCCTCTTAATTTGTCAAATGTAGCAGCATCTAAGGGTTTGGTAAAGATGTCAGCCAATTGTCTCTCTGTGGGGACATGTTCCAAAGTAACAATTTTATCCTCCACTAATTCCCTGATGAAGTGATGTCTGATATCTATGTGTTTGGTTCTGCTATGTTGTATAGGGTTCTTGGCAATATTGATAGCACTCAAATTGTCACAGTACAATGTCATGACATCTTGCTCAACTTCGTATTCCTTGAGCATCTGCTTCATCCAAATAAGCTGAGTACAACTGCTTCCAGCAGCTATATATTCAGCTTCAGCTGTGGATAAAGACACGCAGTTTTGCTTCTTGCTAAACCAAGAAATTAAGTTGTTTCCAAAGAAGAAACACCCTCCAGATGTACTCTTTCTATCATCAGCACTCCCTGCCCAATCTGCATCACAATACCCTACAAGGGAAGAATTAGTATCATTTGTATAAAGAATCCCATAGTCACAAGTACCATTTATGTACTTAATGATTCTTTTCACTTGTAAGAGATGACTGGTCTTTGGAGCAGCTTGATATCTTGCACAAGCACCAACAGCAAAGGTAATGTCAGGTCTGCTAGCAGTGAGGTACAACAAGCTTCCAATCATGCTTCTATATAAGCTTTGATCAACATCCTCTCCCCGATTGTCTTTAGACAGCTTGATATGTGTAGCAGCAGGAGTCCTTTTATGTCCAGATTTTTCAAGTCCAAATTTCTTGACGATGCCCCTAGCATACTTACTCTGGGAAATAAACATTGAGTCTTCCATTTGTTTGATCTGAAGTCCCAGAAAGTAGTTCAATTCACCAACTAAGCTCATCTCAAACTCTGACTTCATTTGTTGGACAAAATGTTCCACCATCGTGTTCGACATCCCACCAAACACAATATCATCAACATATATCTGTGCAATCATGAGTTTTCCTCTTTCATTTTTCACAAATAATGTCTTGTCTATTCCTCCCTTGCAATAACCATTGCTCACCAGAAACTCTGTAAGGCGTTCATACCAAGCTCTAGGGGCCTGTTTTAATCCATACAGGGCTTTCTTGAGTTTGTAGACATGTTCAGGATGATGTGGATCTGTGAATCCCTTTGGCTGTTCAACATAAACTTCCTCATTCAGATAACCATTTAGAAAGGCACTTTTAACATCCATTTGGAATAATCTGAACTTCAAAAGACAAGCAACACCAAGCAAAAGTCTTATGGATTCCAACCTAGCCACTAGAGCAAAGGTTTCATCAAAGTCTACTCCTTCAATCTGAGTATATCCTTGAGCCACCAGTCTTGCTTTGTTTCTAGTTACTACACCATTCTCATCTGACTTGTTCTTGAAAATCCACTTGGTTCCTATGATGTTTACTCCCTCAGGCCTAGGAATGAGATCCCATACTTCATTTCTTCTGAATTGATCAAGTTCTTCTTGCATAGCATTTATCCAGTATTCATCTGTCAGAGCCTCCTTGACATTTTTGGGTTCTACCTTGGATATAAAACATTCATGAGCAATGTAGCTTCTAGCCCTGGTAGTAACTCCTTCTTTGAGGTCACCAATAATATTCTCTTGAGGATGATTCTTTTGAATTCTGATCGATGGAGCTTTATTTGCAGGGGTCATCTGGTGATCTTGCTCATCAGAACTGGTTTCTGATTCAATGTCGAGGTCAATAGTTGGGACATCGGCTGTGACATGTGGACCATCATCATCTTCAGTTGCACCAGTGTCTTCTCTTTCATTTGGTTGATCATCAATAGAGACATTTACAGATTCCATCATTACCTTTGTTCGGGAATTGTACACTCTGTAAGCTTTGCTGTTTGTAGAGTATCCCATGAAAATTCCTTCATCACTCTTAGGATCTAGCTTTCTTCTTTGTTCACGATCAGCCAGAATATAACATTTACTCCCAAAGATATGAAAGTGTTTCACAGTTGGCTTCCTTCCTTTCCAGAGTTCATATAGAGTGACTGTGGTTCCAGCTCTAATGGTTACTCTATTGTGAATGTAACAGGCTGTGTTCATGGCTTCTGCCCAGAACTTGTTGGAAATCTTCCTTGCATGAAGCATAACCCTGGTGGATTCTTGAAGAGTCCTGTTTTTCCTTTCAACAATTCCATTCTGCTGAGGTGTAATTGGAGCTGAGAATTCATGGCTTATTCCTTCTGAATCACAGAAGTCAGAGAATTTGGAGTTCTCAAACTCTCGTCCATGATCACTTCTGATTCTTACTATAGAGCAATTCTTCTCAGTTTGAAGTTTCAGACATAGCCTTCTGAATATGTCAAAGGTTTCTGATTTTTCCTTCATGAAGTCAATCCATGTGAACCTGGAATAATCATCAACACAGACATATACATATTTCTTACCTCCTAGACTTTCTACCTGCATGGGTCCCATCAAGTCCATGTGAAGAAGTTCAAGGACTTTTGTTGTAGTTGGATGCTGAAGCTTTGCATGAGATGTTTTGGTCAGCTTTCCAATCTTGCATTCTCCACATATCTTTTCTTCATCTATTTTCAGTTTTGGTAGCCCTCGTACAGCATCTTTAGAGATAACTTTCTGCATACTCTTGAGATTGATGTGACCTAAACGTTGGTGCCATAGATTCAACTCATCCACTTTTGATATCAAACATCTAGACACTTGGGCTTTCTTTTGTGGAATCCACATGTAGCAATTGTCTTTGGACCTGACACCTCTCATCACAATCTCTTGATCACTAGTGGTAACCATGCATTCAGTCTTGCTAAACTTCACATCCAGATCTTGATCACACAACTGACTTATACTGATTAGATTTGCTGTCAACCCCTTGACAAGAAGAACGTTGTTCAGACTAGGAGATCCAGTGTTTACCAACTTCCCAATGCCTTTGATTTTTCCTTTAGCCCCATCTCCAAAGGTGACTGATTTACTGGAGTATTCCTTGAGATTTTCTAGATACTCCTTATTCCCAGTCATGTGTTTTGAGCAGCCACTATCAAAATACCAGTCTTCACTTGATGAGACTCTAAAAGATGTGTGTGCTATAAGACATGAAACTTCTCCTTTGGGTACCCAAGCTCTCTTAGATGTCTTGAGAACCTTCTGGATCTGAGGATATCCGTATAGCTTGAAGCAGTAGGGCTTAATGTGACCAAACCTACCACAATAATGACATCTCCATGGAATTTGAGCAGTAGCCTTCTGAGTAGTAGGATGTGGAGGCATATGTTGTGACATCGGGCTTGACATCTGATAGTTCTCTGGGTTTTTAAACTCAGAGTTTTCTTTAGCTCTTACAAACTTCCTTGATGCTTTCTGATTTCCTCTACTCCCAGACTGATAACTGAAACCAATGCCTTTAACACTCTTTCCTTGCTTGCTTGTTTCTTCCAGAATCTCTTCAAGCATATTAGATCCACTATTCAGCATACGCACTGACTTGTAGGTATTTTCCAGTTTGGCTGTCAATGTAGCTACTTTCTCTTGAAGATCAGCTATGGTTAACAGAAGCTTGGCTTTTTCAACAGTTTCAACATCCTTTAATTTTGAGTTCCATTTATCCAAATCATCTTGCAGTTTATCAATGGTCTCCCTTAGGTTTTCATTTTCAGTCTTAACTTGTTTCATCTCATCTTCTTGCTCCTTCAGATGTTTGCAAGTTTCCTTCCATTTAACATGTAGGAGTTTGTAAGTCTCTTCCAAATCCTCAAATGTCATTTCATCACCACTGGAATCTGAGTCATTGACAGCCCCTGAGAAAGCATTAACCTTGTTGACAGATAATTCTTCCTCATCCTCAGTATCTTCATCTGACCATGTCACTACCATGCCTTTCTTCTGTTTCTTCAAGTAGGTTGCACACTCAGATCTAATGTGACCATAACCCTCACATTCATGACACTGAACACCCTTGTCTTGGCCTGATTTGTCCTCTTCTTTGACCTTTCGCTGGGAATTGTAGGTTTTATAGTTGTCTGACTTAATGTCCTGGACATTTGGCCTAGTCCTTCTGTCTATCTTCCTTAGAGCTCTATTGAATTTTCTAGCAAGAAGGGCCAGAGCTTCAGATAGATTCTCACTTTCACTATCAGCATCATCTCCTTCAGTGGTGTTGGATACAAAAGCAATGCTTTTGGTCTTCTTTTCAGGTTTTTCACCCAACTTTAACTCATAAGTCTGCAGAGAACCAATCAGCTCATCCACTTTCAAACTGCTGATATCTTGAGCTTCTTCAATAGCAGTGACCTTCATTGCAAACTTGCTGGTTACAGACCTCAAGATTTTCCTCACAAGCTTTTCATCTGACATAGGTTCTCCTAGAGCAAATGAAGCATTTGACAGATCACGCACACGCATGTGATATTCAGAAATAGTCTCATCTTCTGTCATTGTCAAGTTCTCAAAACGAGTAGTAAGCATCTGGAGTCTAGACATCCTCACCCTGGTTGTACCTTCATGTGCTGTTTTCAAAATCTCCCAAGCATCTTTGGCAACAGTGCAAGTATTAATCAATCTAAACATGTTTTTGTCCACAGCATTGAAGATAGCATTCATTGCTTTTGAGTTTGCCAGAGAAGCTTCTTCTTCAGCACTTGTCCATTCATCCTCAGGTTTTTCTTCAGGAGTAGATGTACTTCCTTCTGCTTGAGCTTTGACAGGATGCTTCCAGCCTTTGACAACAGCCTTCCAAGTTTTGATATCAATAGACTTGAGAAAAGCTATCATTCGAACCTTCCAGTAATCATAATTGGAGCCATCCAGGATTGGTGGCCTGTTGATCGATCCTCCCTCCTTATTGTCCATGAGATCAAGAAACTATCTCCCTGGAGCTCACCCACACAGAACAGGGGTGCCTGCTCTGATGCCAATTGAAATTCTAGATCCCTTAGAACAAATGTCCTGCACGATGCTGGGACAATCGATTAGAACATCATACAACTGAAAGACCTGAACACGAAACAACAAACAACTAAAAGGAAACAAGACACAGGAAGTTGTTAACCCAGTTCGGTGAAACTACACCTACGTCTGGTTAGCTTTCGCCCAATGAAAAGGAATTCCACTATCTCAAGAACTAGGTATTACAGACCCACATGAACACATCAAGTTCATTGTTCTTAACCTATTCTACCCAGTGGTATTCTACTTAGAACCACAGCCTAAGTATGAGAGCCCCTCTCACTTTTCCTCAATCACTGCCACAGTGATTGGTGAACAACAATAACACAGAGTTTGTTTGACACTCAAACACAACACAGAACTCAGTCTCACTTTATAGAATCAGTGAGCAAGACGAGTTCACAACTAACAAAGACAAAGAACAACTTACACTCTTAAGAACACTTGATCTTCAAGGTAATTCTCTCGATCAACGTCAAGCTTCAGGTCTTTGTCAATATATATACTTCAGCAGAGGCGGCTAGGGTTTATTTGGGCTGAAGAACACTTTGATCCAACTCATATCAGCAGAGAATCTTTCAAGATCTGATATGAGTGATCAACAAGTAAAAATAGAAACAAATCTTTTTAATCACAGATTTGCTTCAACAATAACAACCCGCAACTGGCTCCCAACACACAGTTACTTGACCTTCAAGTAAGCACAGATCATACCATAAAGCATAACCACAAGGGACCCACTTGCATGCCAGCAGGGGCGGATGTCCTGGCCTTCATCAAGGCAGATGTCACAACATCGGCTAGGACATCAGGTTGTTTTTTTACAAAATTGATGACAACAAAGGAACAACAGATAGTAACAGTAAAATACACAGTCACACACAGGAGAGAAGCACATCTACACGCAATCATAACAGACTGTCACACGGGCACAAGGAACTATGCATCAGAATAACTGACACACGCGTTGTTGTCTCAGCTTCAGAGTCAGTACCAGTGGGCACACACACTCTGATGGAGTTACCTTCTGGACTAGACATCTTCTGATCAAGAAGTATCATAGTCAGAGGTTCTGATCCATCTTCACTCTGGACAAAATTCCATGTTTAGATTTTTCAGAATAAAATTAAATCTATCCTCTGCTAAGGGCTTTGTAAAGATATCTGCCCATTGATGGTCAGTATCAACAAACTTCAGAAGAAGTACGTCCTTCTGTACATAATCTCTAATAAAGTGATACTTTACCTCAATGTGCTTTGCCCTTGAATGCAAGATAGGATTCTTACTCAATGAGATTGCAGCAGTGTTATCACAATAGATTGGGATATTGCTCTCAAGGATCTGATAATCCTCCAGCTGATGTTTCATCCAGAGCATCTGAGTGCTGCATATTGCTGCTGAGATATATTCTGCTTCTGCAATTGATAGTGCAATGGTTGATTGCCTCTTGCTTGCCCATGAGACTAGATTGCTTCCCAGAAATTGACAATTTCCAGAAGTACTTTTTCTCTCTGTTCTATCTCCAACATAATCAGCATCACAATAACCTGAAAGCTTATACTCTGATGTTTTCTTATACATCAAGCCAAGGTTAGTGGTGCCTTTCAGATACCTTAGGATCCTCTTAACAGCAGTTAGTGGGTTTCCCTTGGATCTGATTGGAAACGAGCACATAAGTGAACACTAAATAATATGTCTGGCCTAGATGCAGTTAAGTATAGAAGTGAACCTATCATGCCACGATAGAGCTTCTGACATACTTTACCACTTTTATCTTCTTTCTCCAGAATGCATGTAGGATGCATTGGAGTCTTGGCCACTGTAGATTCCAGCATATTGAACTTCTTCAGAAGTTCTTTAGTGTACTTGCTCTGATGGATATATGTTCCTTCTGGTGTTTGATCAACTTGTATTCCCAGAAAGTACTTTAATTCTCCCATCATACTCATCTCAAATTCAGCCTGCATCATCTCAGAAAATTCTTTGCATAGAGATTGATTAGCAGAACCAAATATAATATCATCAACATAGATTTGCACAATTAAGATATCATCTTTATAAGTCTTGCAAAAAAGAGTTGTATCTACTTTACCCCTTACAAACTCATTCTCCAGAAGGAATGAGCTAAGTCTCTCATACCATGCTCTGGGAGCTTGCTTCAGACCGTAGAGTGATTTCTTCAATTTGAACACATGGTCTGGTTTCTTCTCATCTTCAAAACCTGGGGGTTGATGAACATAGACTTCCTCTGAGATATAACCATTTAGGAAGGCACTCTTTACGTCCATCTGATGTAGGACTATGTTGTGATTTACTGAGAAAGAGATCAACAGTCTGATTGCCTCTAGTCTTGCTACTGGAGCAAATGTTTCAGTGTAGTCTATTCCTTCCTGCTGGCTGTAGCCTTGAGCAACTAGCCTTGCCTTATTTCTGACTACATCTCCTTTCTCATTCAGCTTGTTTCTGAATACCCATTTCGTTCCAATAACATGGACATTCTCAGGCTTCTTCACTAAGCTCCAAACATCGTTCTTGGAAAATTGATTCAGTTCTTCTTCCATGGCCAGAATCCAATCCTTGTCCTGAAGAGCTTCATCTATGGACTTGGGTTCAATTAAGGACACCAATCCTTTCAGACTGAGCAAGGTCTCTTCAGAAAGTCTGAAGGCAGATCTGGTTCTGACTGGTTCGTCTTTGTTGCCCAAAATCAATTCCTTAGGGTGAGCTGCAGTGATTCTGCTCTTCTTCAGAGTTTGTGAGTTAGAGGGACCAGCTTCTTCCTCTGGTTCATCTTCCTCTGGCTCATCTTCCTCTGGAGCTTTGCCTTTGTCAGAAACATTAATGCTTAAATCTGCAAACTTTTCAACTAGCTTTGATTGGTCAGAGTCAAGCTTATCGTCAAATCTAACATGAATAGATTCTTCAATAGTCTTAGCATCAGTATTATAAAATCTAAAACCTTTAGATCTCTCAGAGTAACCGAGTAATAGACACTTAGAAGACTTAGCATCAAATTTATGCAATCTATCCTTCGTATTGAGAACATAACAAACACAGCCAAAAGGATGAAAATAAGAAATGTTGGGTTTTATGTTCTTCCACAATTCATAAGGAGTCTTATTCAGAATTGGTCTCACAGAGATTCTGTTCTGAATGTAACATGCTGTATTTACTGCCTCTGCCCAAAAGTGCTTAGCCATGCCAGTTTCTTGGAGCATGGTTCTAGCCATCTCCTGAAGAGTTCTGTTCTTCCTCTCAACAACACCATTTTGTTGAGGAGTTCTGGGACAAGAGAAATCATGAGCAATTCCATAGGAATCAAACAGACTCTCAAACTTATCATTCTCAAACTCTCCACCATGGTCACTTCTGACACGCACAATCCTACAAGCCTTCTCGTTTTGCACTTGAGCAATAAAGGTAGAGAACACAGCATGAGACTCATCCTTGCGGGTTAGAAACTTTACCCATGTCCAGCGGCTATAGTCATCAACGATAACCATCCCATATCTCTTGCCACCTATAGACTCAGTTTTCACTGGTCCAAAAAGGTCGATATGCAGAAGATCCAACGGCCTTGAGGTTGAGACAACATTCTTTGCCTTGAAAGGGACTTTTGTGAATTTGCCTTTCTGACATGCTTCACAAAGAGCGTCTGAAGCGAACTTCAGATTGGGTAAGCCCCTGACAAGGTTTAGCTTGCTCAGCTGAGAAATCTTTCTCATACTGGCATGCCCTAACCGTCTATGCCATACCCACTGCTCTTCATTAACAGACAGAAGACACTTCACATTCTGAGCCTCCAACTCAGATAATCTGATCTTATAAATGTTGTTCTTCCTCTTGCTGTTAAACAGAACAGAGCCATCGATCTGACTTACAGCCCGGCAGGACTTTTGATTGAATATAACATCATAACCCTTGTCAGCTAATTGACTTATAGACAATAAGTTATGTGTTAAGCCGTCTACCAATAACACATTATCAATGCATGGACTACTATCTACACAAATAGTACCAGTACCAACAATTTTACCCTTTTCATTTCCTCCAAAGCCAACTTCGCCTCCAGGCTTAAGTTTTAGCTCTCGGAACATACGCCTTTCTCCCGTCATGTGACGCGAGCATCCACTGTCCAGATACCATGATTGGTGTTTCAGTGGAGCTATCAAGGATATCTGCAACATAGATAATCTTGTCCTTAGGTACCCACTTTCTGGGTCCTCTCTTGTTAGTTACCCCAGAGGTTCTGATCACCTTGGGTGTCTCAACATGATATTTTAAAGGAATATTTGCATGATATTTAGTCATAGAGAAAGATCCCTTTTTAAGAGGGTTTTTATCAACTTTAGCAGGTACAGGATCAGGCAATATGGTACCAGAGGGAACAAAGCATTCATACAAGGATTTAGCTTTAGACACAGAGGGCTCATTTCTAATTGGTTTAGAATAGCCAATGCCATGCATTCCATTTCTGCTTACGCCATAGATCATTGAAGCCATTAAGCTTCTATCCACGCTTTTAGCTAGGAATCTTTGAAAAGACTTTTCATACTTAGATTCATTTCTACAATCAGAGGCATCACAGGCAACAATTTCTTCTAACTTAGCAATCTGGTTCTTAAGCACAGAGTTAGAATTGATCAAAGCATGATTATCATTTTTCAGATCAGAAATAATTTTCTCATGTTCAGAAGGAGTCTTGGAAACAGCAGATAAGTTCTTTTTCAGCTTCTTATGCTTAGACAATAAGGAGTTATACTTATCCATAATATCAGACAATGCATGTTTCAGTTCAGAGGTAGAGAAAGAAGCGAATACCTCGTTTTCATCGTCTGAGTTAGGATCTCCTTCTGATTCTGAGTCAGAGTCAACAGCTTCCTTTGACTCTGCTTCCTTGTCTTTGACAATTGCCATGAGTCCTTGGACTTCACCATCAGAGTCAACATCCTCTGACTCTGATTCATCAAATGTCACCATCAGACTCTTCTTCGTCTTGAAGTGCTTCTTTGGCTTCTTGTCTTTCTTCAACTTTGGACAATCACTTTTGTAGTGCCCAGATTCTTTGCACTCAAAACATGTGACTTCCTTGATTGAAGACTTCTTCTGGCCTGAGGACTCATACTTTCCTTTTGCCTTTCCAGAGCCTTTGAACTTGCTCTGCCTGTGCTTCCAGATGCGGTTGAGTCTCTTGGAGATCAGAGTCAGCTCATCTTCATCAGAATCTTCTGATGCTTCTTCAGATTCCTCTTCTTCAGCTTGAAGAGCCTTTGACTTCTCAACCTTAGCCTTTTCAGATTTGGATTTCAAGGCTATGGACTTTTTCCTTAGATCTTGCATCTCTGAGCGCTTCAGCTCATGGCATTTCAAAATGCTGATGAGTTCTTCTAAACTCATATTCTCAACGTCTCTCGTGAGCTCTATTGAAGTCACCAAAGGCATCCAACTTTCAGGAAGACACCTAATGACCCTTATGACATGATCTTTTGTTGTGTAGCTCTTGTTGAGAGGTCGTATGCCAGCTACAAGCAACTGAAATCTGGAGAACATTTCTTCAATGGACTCATTTGGCTCCATGATGAAGGATTCATACTTTTGGATCAAAGACAATGCCTTTGATTCTTTGACTTTCTTGTTTCCTTCATGAGACATCTTCAGAGATTCGAAAATGCCTTTTGCAAACTCACGATCTGTAATCTTCTGGTACTCTTCATAGGAAATAGCACTTAGAAGAATTGCTCTTGCTTTGTGATGTTGTGAGTACAGCTTCTTTTGATCTGCAGTCATCTCTGACCTTGGGATCTTCTTGCCATCTGCATCAACTGGACGCTCGTAGCCATCCACAATAATATCCCAGAGATCTGCATCGAAACCCAGAAAGAAACTTTCCAGTCTATCTTTCCAATATTCGAACCTTTGACCGTCGAACATAGGAGGCTTTGCATTGTAACCATCTCTTTGAGTTTCACTGGTGGTGGCAGCCATTGTTTTTCACACCGGCCCGGATCACTGAACACTGTTAGGTGTGGTAATCAGAACTTGCGCTCTGATACCAATTGAAGGTATGAAAAACGGTAAAAAGGGGGGGTTTGAATAACGTTTTCAGTATAAAACTTCCACCTTAAAGATTTTGACAAATCTTTCGAGAACTTAAGTGCAAAAGATAAGAGATAGAAAAGCACACAAGGATTTTATCCTGGTTCACTTGATAAATCACTCAAGCTACTCCAGTCCACCCGTTAAGGTGATTTCTTCCTTCTTAGAATGAAGGCAATCCACTAATCAGGTAAGAGTTACAACTGCACTTGAAACCTACAAGTGACTAACAATTACACTGACTTAGCTCACACTAAGATTCACTCTCTTAGTCTTCTCTAGGATCCGATCAACCTTGATCTCCTAAAGGAACTAAACAAACTGTTTATCAAAGAATCGTTTACAAGAGATTTGCTTCTAAAAAGCTAATAGTAAACTCAATGAATTTTAGATGAAAGAAAACTTAGAAGATTTTCGAATATGTCTTGCGTATGTAAATGCTTCTTGCTTCTAGCCGTTTCTTTCCGTCTTCAGCCTCTTTATATACTCCAAGGATTAGGGTTGAGCGATGCATGGGAAATGCTACCGTTGGAGGGCAGTTCTGGAAAATCCAGCTTCTGCTGTGGCTGAGAACGTTAGGTAGGTCGTCAGGAAGGTACAGTTGCTTTTGTACTTGGATAGCGACGCGACCTTTAAACCTAGGAGACTTCTGATCAGAGGAAAGCTTCATGTTGGAACTTGTGAAGCCGGTTGATCAGAGTCAGAGGGAAAGCACAGATCCTCTGACCATTGTATCTTCTGATTCTGAACTCAGAGGGAAGAACATGGCCTTCAGAGTTTCTTGCTTCTGGACTTCAGAGTTTCCACTATTCAGCTTCTGGATCTTCAGAGTCTTCTACACCATCAGAACATCTGAACCTTCAGTGTTTCTTGGTTATCAGAACTTCTGGATCTTCAGTGCTTCTAGCGACTGAGTCCACATCAGAGTTTGTATAGCTTCAGAACTTCTGAAGCTTTTCCACTGTTCATACTGAACATGGTGAATGCGAAAGCGTTGCTTGGGTCACTCTTTATACACAGTGCTTCTGATTTGTGTGAGATTGAGTTGAGGTCAGAACCTGCAAATAGCACACTCAGAAAAACACGTTAGAGTACCACAATTGTTCATATCAAAAGGTTAACTTGTAATCATCAAAACATAGAGTTGTACTACTAGATCAAAACTTGATCTTACACGCAGTCGATGCTAGGTAGCATACCTAGTAGCTTAGCCATTTGTGTTGATTTTGTGTCGACAAGACCGATGCTACTGGACTAAAACTAACATTGAAATTAGTGCAAACGCTAAGACCATCCACAATGGTTAAACAAAAAATGTTTTGTTTAACCCTTTTCTACCCCACTTTTTCTCTTCTCAACACTCCACATCATCTTCTCTCTCCAATTCAACAAACTTTCAACAATTACCCACTCCAATGGTTTTGTTTAACTCTCAACACCCTACCCCACCACTCACCACTCACCCTACCCCACCACTTTTTTATTTCACATTTTTATTTAATTTTATATTTTTGTTTTTATAATTACATAAAATTACAATTATCGATTTAAATTAAATTAAAACAATAAACACTTAACGATTTTATTTTTTTTAAATATAGACTTTTTTTTAAAATATAGACTATAATTTTTTTTTTCTTAACTTAAAACGCAAGACAACAAACTAAGCATACAAGAATTTATTTTATTTTCTTAAAATAAAATGCAAGACAACAAACTAAGCACACAATATCTTAAAATGCAAGACAAGGAAAAACTAAGCACACAACACACAAGTAACGTAAATAGTACGATACAAATCATCTTCAATCCTGAGACATTCCAAACTTTGCCCAGATGTGCTTCACTAGATCTGCTTGCAGTTCATGATGAACATTTGAATCACGCAACTCGGATCTAGCACGCACATGATTTGTAAAAGCGGGTAAAACCTCGGTCGAGTATGGTTGCTGTGTACTAGATCCACCTTCCCCAGATTGCTCAAAATCGGTCCAACGTTGAGCATATGTATCTCGTTCATCCTCGACAATCATATTATGTAATATGATGCATGACCTCATAATGATACTCAAGTCATCTATGTCCCACAAGCGAGCTGGTTCACGGATGATTTTAAAACGAGCTTGAAGAACTCCAAATGCACGTTCGATGTCCTTCCGACATCCCTCCTGAACTTTTGCAAATAACTTATCGGGTTCACTTTGAGGAAGTCTAATCGTTTTGACGAAAGTTGGATAAGAAGGATAGATACCATCGGCTAGATAGTATGCCATATTATAGGGACGACCATTCACAAAGAAATTCACAGCTGGAGTCTTTCCCTGTTCCACGTCATCAAACACTGGTGACCGATCTAGAACGTTTATGTCGTTCAACGTTCCAGGACATCCAAAAAAGGCATGCCAGATCCATAGGTCATAAGTTGCAACTGCTTCAAGAATAACTGTTGTGGTTCCCTAATCCCCTCTAGTAAATTGACCTTCCCATGCTTTAGGACAATTTTTCCACTCCCAGTGCATGCAGTCAATACTCCCGATCATGCCTGGGAACCCCCGCATGTCATTAGCATGTAGTATTCTTTGCAGGTCTTCTTGGGTTGGTGCTCTCAGGTATTGTTGCTCATACAATCGTATGATTCCTTTACAGAATCTACGTAAACACTCCAATGCTGTAGTACCTCCAATTTTGATGTACTCATCGACCGCATCTGCTGCCACACCATATGCTAACATTCGCATTGCTGTGGTACATTTTGCTAAGGGTGATATACCTTGTTTATTGGCTGCATCAACGCGTTGGGTGAAGTAGTTATCACTACTTGAAAGGTCACCAACGATTCGAAGGAAAAGATTATTTTGCATCCGGTACCGACGACGAAACATTGCATCGTCATATGTAGGCTCATTGGCAAAGTAGTCGCCAATTAGCCTCTGGTTTGCCTCTGTATGATCTCTACCGAGATATTTTCTACTACGAGGTGCAGTATCTTCTCGAATTTTTCTTCAACGCTCTCTAAATCGGTTGAGTACATAAGCTTCTTCAATTTGACTATTTTGAATGTATGCTGCAAGATCAAAAGGGCAATCAGATGGATCCATTTTTTGTGAAATTTGAAGTAGATTGGAAGAGATTTGGGATATTGGTACATCAATGGATCTATGAGTCCATATATATAGGTACATTGAATGGTGGTTGAGTGGCGGATTTGAAATAAGTTATCAACCAGAGTTAATTATCGGAAAAGGACAAGATTCGAATTGAGTGGTACATATTCAAACACAGTTACCCGAGAATTATTAAAGCCAAACACTACTGACTTGACACCACGGGCAAATTATTAAAGCAAACACTACAGACTTGACACCACTGGCGGATTTGAAATAAGTTATCAACCAGAGTTAATTATCGGAAAAGGACAAGATTCGAATTGAGTGGTACATATTCAAACACAGTTACCCGAGAATTATTAAAGCCAAACACTACTGACTTGACACCACGGGCAAATTATTAAAGCAAACACTACAGACTTGACACCACTGGCGGATTTGAAATAAGTTATCAACCAGAGTTAATTATCGGAAAAGGACAAGATTCGAATTGAGTGGTACATATTCAAACACAGTTACCCATACATTAAAGCAAACATTACATAGTTGTCACCACTTGAAAATTATTAAAGCAAACATTAAAGCAAACACTACAGACTTCACACCACTGACAAGTTTGACCGAATACAGACAAAGACTCGCTTGAAATTAATTTCCAAATAGCTCTTTGGACAACTGCTCTAACAACTCTTTCTTACGGTCACTGAGATGCTCTTCCGAAGTTAGCTTTAGATACATACTAACTTTCTTAGCATTAGTCTTCTCTTTCATCGCATTAGTCTTCTCTTTCATCAATTCGTTAGTCTCTGCTTGCACCGATGCTATCTTTTCCAATTTTTCAAGCTCTTTCTCCTTGAAATGGATATAAGAATCCCACTCTTTGTCCACCACCTCGTCAGCATCTTCTCTAATTTTCTTTTTACTCTTTTTTTTAGCTGCCTCCCTACCCATTGGACGAGGAATTGATCCTATAGAGTTTGAGCCACTTGCATCACTGTCGTGTGATCTCTTAGATCCACTACTTCTCGAGCCACTATTTCCTCCTACCTGACTACAAAAACGTGGTTGATCACGGAGAGCGCGCCATTCTTCCATGAAAGTAAATTGACCAATCTTCCCACTTGCGAATAATTCCTGCGCTTTTGCGATAACATCATCCTCCGACCAACCGCTTCGTTGCTCACGCTTAGCGCTATCATAAGCGCCAATCCATTTACCCAATCTTGCGTTCATATAATTCCAACGGTTTCGGCAGGCAACCCAATCGTGCGGAGGATCGAATGAGCAATGCTCATTACAATACTCAGCAATATCTCTCCAAAATGTTTCTCCTTTCTGGTTTCTTCCGACAACACTGCTTGTTCCACAATTAATCCACCCACTAATTAGCACTAGATTTTGTGCAGTGTTCCATGCGGGTGAAACGGTTTTTTTGCTCTTAGGAGTGACTTCATTGACTTCATTATCAGTTGACCCGCCACCAAGATTGACTTGTGTTGAAAATTCCGGAAATTCCGACACATCAACACTCGGAAAATTTTCAGGAACCACTGGCATATAACCACTAGACTGGGGTGTTTGAGATGAATATCTCACAGATCCATAAGATGGATGAGAGTTTGGAGCAATTGATGACTGGTTAAAATTTTGTATGTTTTGAGGAGGTTGGTACGAATATTGATTTGGATCTGGATAATAGTTTGGATTTCGAGGACGTTGGTTGGAGATTTGATGTGGGACTTGATAATAGTTTGGATTTTGAGGACGTTGGTTGGAGATTTGATGTGGGACTTGATAATAGTTTGGATTTTGAGGACATTGGTAAGAAATTTGATTTGGATCTTCATAGTTGTTGGGATTTTGGTTGTAAAATGGGTTGTTTGAAGAATTCTGGGTGTTGAAATGGGGATTGTTGGGATCCATTTCAAAACAAATGCTAATTGATAGATAAATAAGATGGTGAGAGAGATAATAAGATGGTGAAAACTTGATTTTTTTTTCTGTGTCTAAATCAAACAAACCAAGTCTCTATTTATAGAGAAAAAAAATATCACGAATTTTGGTATAATTTTTTTTTTCCAGATAATTTTTTTTTATCAGATAATTGAGCTCAAAAGATAAGGGTAAAAGAAAATCCGGGGAACCAATCAGAGAATGACACGTGTCAGGACATATCCACCATCACGTTTTCTCTCTCCAAGACCTGCAGCTCACGCTCCCTGTCGGCGCGTGTATTGCACGCGCCTGACCGAGCCATTCAGAGGGCGCCACGTGGCGTCCCTCTCTCCTCTCAACATTGTTGAATTTCTTCAACAATTCAGCCGGTTCTCTCTCCTCTAAACACTCCTCAACAACCATTGCATCACTTCAACAATGTTCAACACTCTTCAACATCAAAATTAAACAACCATTGTATATGGTCTAATACAAACGTTTCTTGTAGTATACACCTTATTCGGCGTTGGTGTGTTGAAAGATTATTTTACCACTCTACTTTCAAATTTTTCAAGACTCAATTGTAGTATAGTAAAGAGTTTTGTCGTTTCCACAGTGAGGTGTAATACTTTCGTCGTTCAATAGTTTACAACTTAAATGAGGGTTTTAAAAAAAGATTGATTGTTTGTTTGAACATGAAAATAAGTGAAAAGCCTTAACAAAACGATATAAAAGAGGTTTGAAATCAAGAGGAGACGATTGTTGGAATTGGAATTCACCGATTGACTCAAATGCATTCTAAGATTTCCTACATAAACCATGTACTATGATTAGTTTCATCACATCATATCTTATCTTACTACACGGTCTCCCTGTGCGAAGATTATTATCCTACTATATTAACCCTCAATCTCTTGATTGATTAATAAAGTAAGAAACATTAAGCATGGATGTTGGTTTGACTAATGATCCAATCCTATCTCTAGATCTTAGATTCATTAGATGATATTTACCTAAATCAGATTTAATTAGCTAGTTCTCACTAAACTTATCAAATCCATTTTCATGTCTTAGGTGATCAAGCTAAAACAAGCATTAAGAACAAAGTAAAATCATTGAAACCATCCATAGAAACATAGGTTCATATATATAAGATCAAAGTGAGTGCATAAAGGCCAAAAGGCTACAACCAATCCCAACAAATAGAGATTAGCTATCCATTTTCATGGATAGCTTTAAAATCATGAAGAAGAAGAAAGAAGAACCGAAGACGCCGCGATGTCTCGCCGTCGAATCCGGTACCCAAGCTTCCTCTCAAGCCTCCTAAGCTTTCTCCCTTGTTTTTCTCTATTTGGGTGTGTGTAAAAATGAAGAAAAATGGCCAGCTTCCTTGATAAATTTCGAGCTCCCCTATTTATAATGTTCATGGTTGTTTCGGGTTGCTTCAAGATTGCTCCAAGCGGCTTCAAGCAAGCTTTCCTTCGTTGTGAAGAATTCTCCACCGTCTTAACATTGCTTCAAGCATGCTTCAAGCAATCTTCATGGAAAAGAATATCTTTGCTGTAAAATGATTGCTTCAAGCAATCCTTGAGCAAGGAAGTCATCTTCACTTTTGTATTTTCCCTACTTCAAGCAAGCTTCAAGCATCAAGGAACCAATGCTTTCCTACACAAAATATGGGGATTAAACTAGTATTTGACATAAAATCTAACCTAAAACTAGATTTTTAATAAACAACTAAAATGAGGGTTAAATGATATATAAATGAAGCACACATGTCAGATAAGTGTCCAAAATAAGAGTGAAAAGTACGTAAAATTGGCACTTATCATGGTGTAACGTTAATATGACTATATCGAGGCTCACATTAAGTAGCTTGATGTTGGTATATAAGTGTCAGTCATTTGGGGCAACGTCAAAGTAGCTTTCGTAAATTCGACGTTATTCACTTGTGCGAAAGGTCGACACTTATGGTTTAAAGTTATAAAAATTTGACCTTGCAGGAGAGGTTGATGGGGATCTCTCATGATGCTCTTCTTTCTTGGCGGTGGCGGTAGTCAAGACTAGTAGTTGCGGTGGTAGTGGTGGTGGCAGTAATGGTATTGGTAATGGTGAGTGGTGGTGGTGGAGGGAAGTGGAGGAAATTGTAAGGGGGTGGTGGAGTTGGTTGTTGTGGTGACGGTGGCGATGACTGTAGTGGTGGTGGTGGTAGTGTTGTAGGGCAGTGGCAGTGGTGAAGGGTGGTGGTGATGGTAGTAGAGTGGGGGTGGTGGTAGTCGCAATGGAGGTGGTGGAGGCGGGTGAGGGTCACGATGGAGTTGGTTGTGGTGGTGGCGGTAACGGTAGTCGTCGTGGTGATGACATTGTTGTAAGGCGGCGGTGGTGGTCATGGTGGCGGCAGTGTTGTAGGTCAGTGGCGGTAGAGTTCGTGGCGGTGGTGCTAGCGGCGGCGTTGACAGTGGTATAGGGTGGTGGTGGTGGTGATGGATTAAAATCATTAAATAATTCATCATTTTAATTTATAGAAGAGGATTGATAGATAAGTCTATATAATACAATGTTAGCACCAAACAATGAATAAACTCATAATGCATTGTAAGCTTATACTAGCATGTCTAATACGACTTACCAAACGAACCCTTAAGGATATCACTAGAAGACTTAGCGTCCACCTAACATCAATTAGAGGTGATTTACAGTCGACAAAAATTTAGCTGATCAACATAGCATTGGGTCAAGCGTAACTCGATCTAGTCCATCTTATAGGTCCACAACTTAGCATCGGTTTTCAACTTAGCATTGGTCTGGCCGACAGTAACCTTCAATGGTTTCTTTTGTCTCAGCAACCATATAAGCCCCCTCCCCCTAAAACCCCATCACAATTCTCCCTAACCCTCACCCCCTCAAATTGTCGTCGATTCCCTTACCTCGCACGATGCCCTTCCGCGCTCTTCAGCCCCACCTCTTCCCAGTCACACTCCCTAACCCTCACCCTAACCTATCATTTTCTACCTTGCCACTCCCTCTTCCTCTGCCACCCCTCATACTCCATTGCCCCCACTCCTTCTTCTTCTGTCGCGCATTCCTCTATCGCCCCTTCTCATACTACCACCATATCTCCCTTCCATGCCCTTTCCCCCGACGTTATTCCCTTCTTCGCCAATTCATTTTCTCCCTAACCCTCATGGGGATTTCTTGTGGTTTCTTCTCATGTCATATTTGCATTTTTCTCACTGAACTTAGATTTTGGGAAAGACACTGAAAAATAGTACCTTAGATTAATTTCATAGCTTACATTTATTGCAGAGTCATGAAAGATGTTAAAAAGAAAATTGCTGATGGGGCCTGGAGTAGTAACAAGAGACAAAGATGATCAAATTAAGAAAGCAGAAGATGTTCCATATTCTCTTGAAAAACTGATTGTGAAGATTGAAAAAATTGATTCATAAGCTTAAATTCAAAGCAGTAAGAAATGATGAAAGTGTTGAATCATGTGATGGAATAAAATAATATTTGTAATAAGACAATTAAAATATTTATATTATATTGTTTTTCCATAATTATTTGTTATTGACCCTGTAGGACAGTTTAAGTGGTAGGAGTTGACATATGGGTTGGGTAAGGGAGGTTCAGAAATTGATTCATGGCGGGTGCAATTTATCTTTCCGATGTAAAAAAAAAAATAGTCATTTGTTATTGCAATTAGGTATAAATGCTTTCTAATTGTTATAAGAATGTTTCCATTTTTTCACCAGTATAACATCAAATTTATGTTTGAACTGATAATTATTGAATTTTATCTCTTGTTTACTTTCTAGTTGTTTTATATATATAACTAGTCCTTTTACCCGTGCATCGCACGGGGATATTCATTTTTGTTTTTAGTATGATTCTTTTTTAATTTTGTGTTTTTAAAGTTATTTTATAGATTAATATAACTAAATTTATTTTAAATCATAAATTTGAATTTTATTTTACTGAGTGCACACATTAGTGACCTTTTAATGTATAGAGCCCATAGTTACAGATATAACCTCAAGAAATTGAAAATTGCTTTCAAATCTCTTCGATCACCAAAAGCTTTCTTCAATGTGAAAAAAGGGAGATAGGTCATATCCACTCTATAGGAGTTTAACAGACTTTAAAGGAATAACACTGATGAAGATGACATTTAACTTACAATTAGAGACTCACATTTTAATGGAAGAGTTGTTACTCCTTGATTTAATCACGAATAAAAGATAAAAATAAAATAAAATCATAAGAATGGGTCCCATTGTTGGATATTCTGCACTAAATATTGTACACAAACTTTAAATAACAATTATCATGTCTTTTAGTAGCCAGTTATTTGGCAGATTAAAAAGTTCTAGAATATAAAAAACAAATAGTGAAAAGGGGTAGGATAGGATACAATGATGATTTACATGCAAATTGGTTATTTGGTTACTTGATTTGCTTCAGATGCCCATCATCTGAAGATACTCCAGATGCTAAGTCAGCATGACATCCAAAGCCTACATAATTTTTCTGCTTTTTAGTTTATGTGGCTGGCCAAGGTGTAACTGAAACTGCCTTCTTTTCAGTATGAAGGTAACTTCCTTGCATTTAGTCAAGAGCCATGTTGAGTGTATAGTCATAGGGATGCAAAAAGGAGGAGCAGGCCAGAAATGGGGAAGGGGGATATCATATCATAAGATTTGTAGATTTGCTGAAACTGCACCTCACATTTGCTCCCTTGGTACTGAAACACAATAAAACACCAAAATCAATGTTTTTGTCTTCTAAAAAATAGCATCCCCTCTCATCAGATTAATCCAATGATCAAATAACATCAAGCACTCAAATTTCAAAGAGACAAAGTAAGCAGCTGCATTAGAGAAAAGAAAGGAGAGAATTTCACAAAATCATACTTAACCTCAGTCAAGTAAATGGAAAATGGAAAAGCAATCCAGGTGGGCATGGGAACAATAGTAAATATTAAAAGAACCCTCAGTCAACGAATATGCATAAAACCTGCAGAGTAAGGTGTCTAAAAGCATCCTTAACGTCAAATTGAGAGGCACTTGGTTGGACTTTTAATGTCCCAAATAATAAATCACCTAATTTACATCACTTATATTCTGTCTCCTTTTTTATAACCCCTACATAACCCAAGAATTAGATCACATACTGAGGTAGCCTAGCTACTTGGTAAAAAATAGTCTAATTAACAGTTACTAACAAAGAGAGATAATTTATAAAGCTAAAAAAAAAGTTATAACTTTTTTTCACTGATTTTGCCCGGTTTAGACTTCTGAAAGTACTGCATAGTGCATAGTGAAAGTCACACCACAACACACATACAATGCACAAATAGGCAACTAAGAATCAAATAACTATGAATAGGGATGAGGTATATAATTGCATTGCAGGGTTTACCTTTCAAAACTGTCACCGTCCTCAAAGCAATTAAACATAGTACCCACTAATTACCTGAAAATAGGATAGAATAATTAAAAGAAAAATTGAAAGACAAAAAGAGGCTAAAGAGAAATCAACAAAAGAGAAAGGACTCTGAAAGAAACAAATGAACTACAACAGTAAAGAAAGTGTAGCACCAAAAACTAAAGCAAAGAACGAAAGGAAGAGAACAACATTAGAGTCACACATACTCAACAAAATGCAGAAAGCTTTGCATAAAAAGATTAAAAGAATGCTTTAAAGAAATTAGAATGCAAAAAATAAACCAAAGAAGGAACAAAATGTTTATCTGGAATCATATAAAGATTTTATCTCCATCCATTATTCTTTATTTCCATTCTTAATCATTTTTACACATGACATAGCATTCCCCTCATATCCACTTCCTCCCATTCCAATATCTACATGTTCCCTTTTGAGCACCCAACTCCTGTATCATGAGTCATGACAAACCCTCATACATAAAAAAATTATGTGTTAAAGAGCAGTGTTTGCTTCCAAACATCTGAATCAAGTTTTCCAATGACATGGAGATGATATTCTTGTATATTTCATCGAAATTAACTCCAAGAGCTGCTTCTTGTGCTTGTAAAGTAACCTCCAACATCCAAGGGGCAGGATTATAACCATTATTAATTTTTGGCACTCCATTAATTCCCTAGACCATGCACATCTTACTTTGATGTAAAAACTTATTGATAATACAGATAGTATTTAGTACTAATTCAGTAATTAGAGATACTGATGCTGACCTCCAAGTAATTGATCATATGAGAACACTGCCAGCCTAAAGGCCCCACATATTTTCTCACCTTTATGCTTCAAGAGAAGTATCTGTGATATCACAATATAGAAGCTTAGCCTTGAGATATGAATAAAAATGTTACAATGGCAGGAAAAGAGAAACCAAATTACAGTTGCAAATGGCTAAACGAAAAAGTTAAAATGATCCAGTTCACAAAATAGGCATAAAGATTAAGCATGATAGCAGGCTTCTGACACTAAAATCCGTCTTATTTGCTTTTCTTCACATTCACTTTTTAGGTAGATCTCAGGTCTATCATCACTATGGTCCCTTCAAAATCATTTTTTTGATAAATAAAAAAAATAAGAATTTGACCCAGAAGTCAGAATATTAATTTGGTTATTTCATATCCATAATAAATTGTAAGCAATATATCCATTATGATTACCTGGTTCAGGTCCTTCCAATGCTGCTCCATTATAGCAAATACGCTCTCTATCTCCAGGCCCACACTAACCACTGGAACTTGATCTAAACCTAATATCCCAACACGTGTTCTCATATCAGTCACTACCAACAATTGAACCATATACGGATGGTAATTTTGCTATTTCATATCCATAAGTTGAATGTAATCTAAATCCATGCTTTATTGTCATACATAAAGCATATTTTTCCTATACACAAAATTTTTAAGAAACTCATAAAAACAGAAATCAAGTTGTTATGTGAGAAGCCATGACCAACATACTCTCTCAATTCAGCCCAAAACCAAAATTGAGCAACTGGAAAATGTTTTGGCTGAGGCATGTGATCTAAGAAACCCACTTGAATCATGAAAGGTTGTGAGGATAGACATTTGGTTAATGTGTCCTCTAACTGCACACTTTTGTGCCAAATGACATGCACCATAAAAAGTTAATTATTTCAAGAATGAATTTAGAAACAAACCTATATCAAAAACACTCAAGAAAATGAGGGGCTAGTGATGCCGAACTTTGGTTGGCACTTATCCGATGAGACGCATGAGCATGATTGGGTTCTTCCACCTGTAGCATAATGTAACCCAAGATAGAAATCAGGCTAAAGCAACCCATTAAAACATATATGAGAACAAAACAAAAAATCAGAGATAACATTTACATGCATCAAGTACTCATGGATCCTAAATGGAGAAGCACATAAAACATGCTATTATCTTTCGATCAACAAACTTTCGTTCACAAAAAAAAGCGAAATGTATGGAGAAAATTCAATATTAACAATAATTGATAGTCCTAATTCTACTATCAGCCAGATTTCAATACCACAATCAAGAACAATGTATTTATAGGCCTCAGCCAATGTAATTGGTGAGTGACTGAGTTCAATGCAAATTCAGTAGGAAGAAGATAATCTCAGAAGAACAATTGCAGAGAAAGAAACCTTACACCATGATGAACCCAGCCGAGACGCACAGCAGCGGCAGAGCTACACGGCTTGTTAAGGGCACAATTTTTGGTCTTCCCTCTGTGGTTCCAGAACTGCATACAACCATCATCAGTCATTTTTTATAAGAAGATAAAGGAGAAAGCTATAAATGGTGGTCTCAATTTAATATTCTATATCCTGATCACTATCAATGGGAACATATTTTTTTTTTGAAAAGATCAATGGGAACATAGACATAAGATGAATGTAACAAAAAAAAATTAGACATAAGATGAAAGAAAATTTGATGCTGCAAGAAATCCCATTTATGCACAAAAGAGGAAGGAAGAAACAAAAGGAATTAAAACAGTTTGGAGCCTTCACACTGACCAATATGACGCACAGAATATGGTAAGAACTGTCATCAGCCAAAGAAATAATTCTGCTATGAAAACAGGAGGTTGAAGTGGTGAGTATAGCTGCATAGGCACTGCAAAAAGAAAAAGAATAGAACAGAAAAAAGTAAGGATGTTGTGACCATGGGTTAGCTCATTGGATTAAATAGAAACTATAGTAAGTCCACAAAATATGTCAAAGAGCCATCAAATTACATAAAGCTGAAATTAAACTCACGATATAAAGTAAATCATCTGCATTTTTCAAGCCTTGAATGTGCATCTAGTGGGAACATGGCAGCATGTATGTGCATGTTTAAATTACATCATGTATGGGGGTATGTTCACATTAGTTGTATCAGGATCTGTAGACCATCTCGTAAAGTTCTGTAAACAAAAGAAGCAAAATTATCATGAAAAGATAAATAAAAGGTGACAAATAAAGAGACCCAAAAACCAATTTCTAATTTTTCTATCATAGACACTTTTTCAAGGAAGGGGCACGAAATTGAAGGAGAACCTGCTTTATCGCTTGTTGGTCGTCTCTGCAATTGGTTGCAAGTCGACGACAGAACACCGTCATGTTGAATGTCGACGCTGGATTCCGTTGAATCTCTTCCATGGTGGTGGAGGTAGCCTTGAGGTCGAACGAATGTCAAAGAAAACGTTTATCAAATACTGGAAACGCTGGAACATCGATATCAGTTCTGAATCCTAGCATATCACAAACGAAATCAGATAATTTCTTTCTAAATTAATAGCAAAACACCACCAGAGATCAAATACGTACCTAAACGGCGCAGGATCATGTGCCTGATATGCAGAAAACATGGCTTGAAGGAGCTCCAAAGAAACCCATCGATCACAAAAGAAGATACCACAGCCAATGTCTCTTCGAGGGGAGGAAGTGGGGGTTGATTCCTAAGTCTGCGATCGACACAGGGAAGAAAACGTCATGGTGAACTCAAATCCGCGAGGCATATGTTGGGGGTTCTCTGTAGGAATCGAAGTGGGTGGGGGAAGTGGCGGTTCTCATGTGGGCGTAGAGGAGGAGGGCGTCGAGGGGCATGTGGTTGCAGATGAAGCCGATGATGACGGTGTTCCAGACGGCGGTGGAAGGGTGAGGGAGGTGCTGGAAATCAGAGGCAGACACGTGAAAGCAGCAAGCACGGCTTCTCTGTAGAAGGTTTTAAACGATTTTGAAACCTAGAGAAACGCCTGAGATAAGGTGAAAGGGGAAGGAGTTTCTATTTTGTCGAAACTGAAAAGCCTTCCACATTGAATGAATAAAAGAATGAGTGAAACTGATACAATTGTGAATCAACGGCTGAGATCAAATCTGAGTGAAATAAATTTTTTTTTACAAAAATATCCATGCCCAACTTTCATAATTTTTGGAATAAATTGTTGAAGGACTTTTTTGCCCCCAAAGTTGCAGAAACTCTACTTTTATATAGATTATAGATTATAGATAGATTATAGATTATAGATTATAGATAGATAGATTATAGATTATAGATAGATTATAGATTATAGATTATACATAGATAGATAAATTATAGATAGATTATAGATAGATAGATAGATAGATTATAGATAGATAGATTGTGAAACTCGAGGAACATCTAGAAAGCAAAGAAGAGCTGGAATTTGAGAATTATAAATTAACTTGAACACGGTTTCGATGTTGTTGTGGTGAAAATAATTTGATGGTTAGTGTAATAGTATGTTAGCCTATACCACCAACGCAAATAATTATAATTTAGTCTCGGCCATTTCAACAAGTGTGTAGCGTCAGCTTTTTGTTTAGCGACCAAATTTTTTTTTTTTGTTAAGAGTTTTATTCTTTGCAAAATTGATCCCAACATCTCCATGCAATTTCATGTTCTCATCTCTTACCACTTTAACTATTATTCGGAAACATGTCGTGTGGCGATGTTTAACGACATCCGCAAAACTAACGATAAATCAATTTTGGCTTTGATTTTTTGCTTGTTAGCGTCAGTCTAGCGTTTTCCTTAAGTATGTGTATAGTAATTGGAATGTCTAACCATAAACTAAATGATTCAAACGCAAATATAACAAATATAGCTTTCGATGCCGAGATATCACAAACTCCTAATAATTTATTATTTAACGAAATTGATCTTCCTTAAATAATTCTTTTTTTTTTTATCAGCAAAGTGAATAGGTATATAGAAGAAAGAGGCACAAGGGGTGTCTCAACCCATATACAACTGCAAAAGAAGAAAGCTAGACAAAAATAAAAGAGTCAAAATAAGGAACAGTGACAATTCCTTCTAAAAGTACATATCCAGCAAAATAGCCTAACGTAAGCAGCAAAAAGGGACCCTTTTTGATAGTTTAGAAATCCTTCAAGTCCAATTGAATGAAAGCAAATACTCTGTCTCTCTGTCCAGCGCTAATGAACAAAAAAGTATCGCAGCTGTTGGCCCAATATTTTGGCCCAAGAAAGAAAAAAACGCATTCGGCCCAAAGCACACGAGGTGGTCGAATTTAGACTAAAGAAGGGAAAGGAAAAATGCACCAAGTTAAAGGAGCAGTCGAATTCGCAGGCCTTCAATCGGATCCTAATTCGGAGTTCTGTAGCCCAAGATATGATCATTTTAGTGCAGACTGTTCCAGACTCACAGGATTAGCGACAGCAACTTTGCAAGGACATTATGACCAAGTTAGAGGCTGATTCTTGAATTATGCTGAACATGAAAGTTGTAGAGCTACGCGTTAGCTTTCCAACGACATATTGTTCGCCCAATTTGGATATTTGTAGCTCCATATTCAATCTGTTCTAGCAAAACAGTCATAGAAACTAAAGTGTAGAATTAAACTCTTTTCCATGAATAATCCAAATAAGCACTAATGGTCAAAACATGGCTAAGTCATAACAATTAAGCACAAAAATGTATATAATGCAGCTTAGAAAGACACACGTAAAGTGCATCAATTATGCACTTATCAAATACCCCCACACTTAACCTTTTGCACTCCTGGGCAAAACTTAACTTCAAAGAAGATTCAGAAAATCAATTATGATAACAAGTACTTCCTAAAACATAAAAACTCAGCTCACACTTATCTTTGAGAGGTAGAAATTCAGATTTATGAGCAAGAAAACAACCACTTCATTTTCCACAAAGATTAGACAAATTAGATTCCATCACCTACATTCCAAGCCAACAAGAATTGCAATTCGAACATCGAAGTTGGATGCAAGTGTTATACTCTCTACTCTCAAGTGTTTAGGCTTGTGTTTAATCATGCTTATGCAACTCTCATCATCTCATGAAAACATGCATCTATCATAGGCTTGACAAGATTCTAACACACCAATTAAATTGAACAAATGCACACAAAGATCAAAGGACTTTTGAAGGTTGTAATGAGGCTAAGGTCAAGGAAGGATTTATGAAAGATATTCAGAGTTAAAACCTTAGGAAAAATAAGAGCAATGAAGAATAATTCAATGAAACTTACTCACAACCCCAAGAATTAACACATTCTTCATTTTCACAATTTCTTTTTATAACATTCACTTCTTTTCCTTTTGTAAGAGTACCTTCCTTCACTTTGTAACTTCACTTTTTTTTTTCTTTCTTTTTCATTTTTGACATTTGCATATTTTTCTTTTTTTTCTTTCAACTTTTTTTTTCCTTACAATTTATCCACAAGGAAGGTACCTCTTTAGAGAAACTTAGACCATGCATTCAAATAATTCACCCCCACACTTATTGAACACTCATTCCCAAGACAATTTCAAAGCTCTTACATTTCCTAAGGTAAGGTATCATCATTGTTTTTCACTTAGGCTTGTAATGAGCTGCAAAAGAATGGAGATATTAGGCTCAAAGGGGTAAAACAAAGGTTAAAACATGCAAGGTAAGCTTTTTAGGCCAGTAGCTTATTGAAAAAGAATGCCTAATCACTTCAATGTGTGCAAATGAACAACAATTTCAGTCAGAATCAAGTCAAGTTCTGCAGTGCATATAAACATGAGGAAATCACACAAGAAAGAAGAGAATGATGGCAAAGACATTACCATTCAAGTGTTTGGTCCAAAACCTCACAAGGTATTCTCACATGGCAAACATATAACACAATGAATCCAACAAATCAATTCTCAATGCAAATCATGATGAACTCAAAATACAAGCAACTTCATCCAAAAAGAGACTTGAAACTTAGCAGAAAAGTGGTTACATTGCTCACAAACTCAGCATCTCTAAAACTCATTGAAAAAGTGTGAACTCTTTTATTGAAAACAATAAAAACAAAGCAAATAAATTGAAATTGCAAACTATCATAACTGAGGTTCTACTACTCCTAAATAAGATTCTCACCCCCACACTTAAATCACACATTGTCCTCAATGTGAGGCACAAATCATCAAATAAATTAGACAAGTGTAATAAAAGAGAAAGGTTAGGAAAAACCAGGGATCAAGGGAGCTGGCGAGACATGAAACCTGGTAATGCTCTGAAAATGCTATCACCTGGGTCCGGTGGAGGCCGTGCATTAAGAGGAAGCTCATAGTCTTGAGGCACAACAACGACAGTCCACAAGTCAGGTGGCTTTGGAGGGATCTCATATGCAACAATCTTAACGAACTCAAACTGTTCTCTAGCACCTTCAGCACGACTCATGACAATGTTCAGTTTGAGTGAAAACTTTTTCCAAGCATGTGTACCACCTGAAATAAGAGTAAATGAAAAATCAGTACATTCAACAATCAACTCTTTGTCTGGAGGTTTCGGTAGAGGTTTCAAAAAGTATTCCTCCATTGAGGTTGGCTCCTTGCAATCAACAGAGTCTCCAATAAGCACGGCTTTTTCAAAAATGTCTAGATTGATTAAAAGCGGCTTATGTGGAAATATTGCTAATTTAGATCCACGTTCTACATCCATCTTTTTAACTTCATCCCTTGCAAAACACTTCTTGAAATCATCCAACAACTTATTTTCTTCTTCACCATGATACATCTTCTCATTCTCATAAGTTCTTTGTGGAAGAAGGAGATGTATTTCTTGTTGGTTGGCTTCATCATTAGAATCAGCATCAGAAGCAACATCAACTTCAAACTCGTTAACATCACCAGAACCATCAGTGCTAGCATCAAGATGAGTATCAACACAAGGATGAACTTCATCATCAATTTCTGCATCAGCTTCATGTTGCAACGTGGGAGCGCGTGCAACTAGCTCGTTAACTGGAGCTTGCAAATTTGCAGTATCTTGCAGGTGTTGATCAACATTTTCATTGAGATTTGCAGACATTTGGTTCAACATGTCTTGAATTTCTTGCAATATGGAAGGTTCCTCGTGTCGAGGTTGTTGAAACTGGGCTTGGTTTGCTTCATATTGCTTTGAAAGGTCTTCCAAAAATTGGGGTGGATCATTCCAAGGTTGATGAAATTCCTCTTGTGAATGATGTGGATCATGAAATGGATATTGAAATTCCTCTTGCGGATAGTAGCATGGTGGTGAATAAATAGGCTGCTGGAATTGCCCTTGTGGATGATAGCAAGGTGGGTCACACCAAATATTTTCAAAATTCTCTTGTGGATAACATTGAGGTGACTCAAACTGTTGTTGATAGCTCTTGAGCAACATTTGTATAACAGAAAATTGTAGCTCGTCGAGTCTGGCTTCTAGCTTATCAAGTTTAGCTTCCATCACTGCAAAAACTCCACAAACTAACACTTGTGTTCGGTTTTTTTTTTTCACCACAACAAAACAAAAAAAAATAAAACAAAACAAAAACACAAACGTTAGTGGAAAAGAAAAAAAAATCAAGTTAGTAAAAAAAAAAGAAAACGAGTTCAACGTTAGTAAAAAAAAATCAAGAAAGAAATAATGAAAACAAAAAATTGAACGAGACCTGCAACAATAAAACAAAGAAAAAAAAATTAGTAAAAAAAAATCTAGTACTAATAATAATAAGAATAATAAAGAAGGGAAAGAAGTTAGAAAATATATCAAAATAAAATAAAAGATAGGAAAAATAATTAAAAGATAAGAGATTGGGATAGAAGATATAAGATAGATATAGAAGATATAATAGAACAAAAGAAATAAAAAACTACAATCTAATAAAATAAAAATCAAATCAAATCAAATCTTTGTTCGCTGGTCTCTTTTTTTTTGTTTTTTATTAAAAACGAAAATAAAATAAATAAAATAAAAAAGGAAACAAGTACTCTAAAAACAATTAATAATCACCGAAGTCCCCGGCAACGGCGCCAATTTGACGAACGCACTGTCGCGGGTGCGTGTCAAAGTATTTTTTGCTTTGAATGCAGTACAAGGTGTTAACACCAGGATCGTTCTCACAAGGACTTGATAAATTATTAATTGATATTAGAGTAAAACAAAAAAACCTAAAAGGGGGTTGATTGATTGGATTGAAAAGTAACAAAGCAATAACTAAATAGACTAGACAGAAGAGAGAAAGTGTTAGTCATCGGATTATAACATTCAAGTGCAACAAACCTTCATTGGTTACAAAAGATTAATTCTTCCTTATTGTTTCCCTAATTCGTGAGAGTTGATTAACTAAGCGAAAATCAATTCACAGTTTCCTAAACTAAGCGATTAAGAAACAGTTACGAACTAACATGAACTAAGCAAACATGCATCAACTCTTATTTCTAAAACTACGGAATTAAGCAAACCCTAGATCAGAAATAGAGATGAAGAGAATTAATAAAGAAGAAATTTGTATTAAGAACAGAACCTCAAGTTTGCAAACACAAGAATATTAAAAATCCTAAGACTAACTATGGAGTTTAGCAACTCATACTAGAAAAGATGGAGAGAGATATTAGGAGAAGGTGGAGGAGGTGATGATGAGATGTGGTGAGGTGGTGAGGTGGTGGTCCAACAAAAGCCTAAACTCACTTATTTATACTAATAAATAAACTTGTTCATCAAGTAACAATCCTTGTTATCTAAATCTTTTTTAAATCTTCACAAAATCGGGCCCACATAAAGGAGTAAGCTGTTGAACAATCAGGCATTCGCGGGTCCCACAAGAAGTCTGAATCTTCGGTCAAGGTAAACATGAGAGTTGTAGATCTTTAAGTCAGATTCGCAGGCCTTCAATCGGATCCTAATTCGGAGTTCTGTAGCCCAAGATATGATCATTTTAGTGTAGACTGTTCCAGACTCGCAGGTTTAGCGACAGCAACTTTTCAAGGACATTATGACCAAGTTAGAGGCTGATTCTTGAATTATGCTGAACATGAAAGTTGTAGAGCTACGCGTTAGCTTTCCAATGACATATTATTCGCCCAATTTGGATATTTGTAGCTCCATATTCAATCTGTTCTAGCAAAACAGTCATAGAAACTAAAGTGTAGAATTAAACTCTTTTCCATGAATAATCCAAATAAGCACTAATGGTCAAAACATGGCTAAGTCATAACAATTAAGCACAAAAATGTATATAATGCAGCTTAGAAAGACACACGTAAAGTGCATCAATTATGCACTTATCACTTTGGACACAGTGGCCAATCAATATTTCAATCCATACTCAGAGTACTCAGTGATGTTGGATCCCATCCGGGGGCTAAACCTCAATGAAGCTTGCAAACCTGATGCCATGAGTGGATGGCACAGTGATGAAGAAAAGGATGCCACTACTGAGTGGCAAAACAGTGGTAAAAATGATTAATTCGAGCATGGCTCGAATTTCGGCTTACGCGGCCGAAGATAAAGTAAGAACGGCTTTAGAGGCCGTGAGAATGGCCAAAGAAATGACTAGTGACGAAGCCAATGTCTCAATCCTGCCTGTCGAGATGACACTTCAGGACGAGGCAACAACAAATAAGGATAACACGTGCCAGGAAGAAGGCGAGCAGAGCGTCGAAGAATTCGAAGACCTCCGCAATTTAAGGCTAGATTGCATCTATGATGATAGCCCATTGGGTTTCGAGAAACCAGTGATCGATGTTTCCAAGAAAATGGAAGCACAGGACCCTCTGGAAGAAGTGGACTTGGGAGATGGCTCAGAGAAGAAGCCAACATACATCAGTGCTCTTATTGACCCAGAGTTAAAGGATAGGATGGTGAAATTACTCAAAGAATTCAAAGACTGTTTCGCTTGGGATTATGATGAAATGTCAGGACTTAGTCGCGAACTGGTGGAACTGTAGTTACCCATCAAAGAAGACAAGAAACCAGTCAAGCAATTACCCAGGAGGTTCCATCCAGATGTGTTGGTAAAAATCAAGGAAGAAATCGAAAGGCTCCTTAGGTGCAAATTTATCAGAACAGCTCGATATGTGGATTGGTTAGCCTACGTAGTCCCAGTGATCAAGAAGAATGGAAAAATGAGAGTTTGCATTGACTTTCGAGACCTTAATGCTGCCACTCCAAAAGATGAATATCACATGCCTATTGCTGAGATGATGGTGGATTCAGCTGCTGGTCACGAATACTTAAGTTTGTTGGATGGTTATTCAGGCTACAACCAAATCTTCATAGCAGAAGAAGATGTGTCGAAGACAGCTTTTCGATGTCCTGGTGCTTTGGGGACATATGAGTGGGTGGTCATGCCATTTGGGTTGAAAAACGCTGGTGCGACCTACCAAAGGGTAATGAATACCATTTTTCATGATTTTATTGAAACTTTCATGCAGGTTTACATTGATGATATTGTGGTGAAATCCCCATCAAGGGATGACCATTTATCCCATCTGAGGAAATCCTTTGAGAGGATGAGGAAATATGGCTTAAAGATGAACCCCCTTAAATGTGCCTTTGGTGTTATTGCAGGTGATTTTTTGGGTTTTGTGGTGCATAAAAAGAGCATCGAGATCAACAAAAACAAAGCTAAATCCATTCTCGACACAAGTCCACCGACCAGCAAGAAGCAACTACAATCGTTACTGGGGAAGATTAACTTCCTGAGGAGATTCATTACCAACCTTAGTGAGAAGACCAAGTCATTTTCCTCGCTTCTTCGACTAAAGAAGGAAGATGTGTTCCGCTGGGAAGCAGAGCACCAAAAGGCATTCGATGAACTCAAAGAGTACCTGTCCAACCCACCTGTAATGGTACCACCCATCAGGGGGAAGCCAATGAAGCTGTATATCTCTGCCACAGATGAAACCATTGGAAGCATGCTGGCTCAAGAAGATGAAGATGGCAACGAAAGGGCCATATTTTACTTGAGTAGGGTGTTAAATGGCGCAGAAACTCGATACACCATGATCGAGAAATTGTGTTTATGCTTGTACTTCTCTTGTGTAAAGCTGAAATATTATATAAAGTCAATCGATGTAATGGTTTTTTCTCATTATGATATAATAAAGCACATGTTATCCAAACCTATCTTGCATAGTCGAATTGGTAAATGGGCTTTGGCCCTAACCGAATATTCACTAACTTATGCCCCATTAAAAGCAATTAAGGGGCAAGCAGTTGCTGATTTCTTAGCAGATCATACTTTTCCTAAAGAAATCATAACTTATGTAGGCATTCAACCTTGGAAGTTATTTTTCGACGGTTCCAATCATAAAGATGGAACTGGAATTGGAATGTTTATAGTATCCCCGCAGGGCATCCCCACTAAATTCAAATTTAGAATCAAGGGTAATTGCTCAAATAATGAAATTGAGTATGAGGCGTTAATATCAGGCCTCGAGATCTTGTTAGCTCTTGGGGCGAAGAACGTTGTCGTAAAAGGGGATTCTGAGTTGGTGATAAAGCAACTCACCAAGGAATACAAATGTGTTAGAGAAAATCTAGCCAGATATTATGTAAAAGCGAATAATTTGTTGGCTAAATTCGACGATGTTGGAATAGGTCACGTTCCTAGGATAGACAACCAAGAAGCCAATGAATTGGCGCAAATTGCTTCCGAGTACATGATAGATAAACTGAAACTGAAAGAGTTGATTAAGATCAAAGAAAAGCTGAGCCCTTCTGACCTCGACATTATGGCTATCGATAACCTGACCCCCAATGATTGGAGAAAGCCAATTGTCGAATACTTGCAGAATCCAGTGGGGGAAACTGATAGAAAAGTCAAGTATAGGGCTTTAAGTTACACTATCTTAGGTAATGAATTGTTCAAAAAGAACGTTGATGGCACATTATTGAAATGTCTAAGCGAAGATGACGCATTCATAGTCGTTCATAGTCATATTTGCTGCTCACGATGGACTGTGCGGTGCTCACCAAGCAGGGGCAAAGATGAAGTGGATTCTGTTTAGGCAAGGGTTGTACTGGCCAACTATCATGAAAGATTGCATCGAATACGCAAAAGGTTGCCAAGAGTGTCAGAAACATTCAGGAATCCAACACGTGCCAGCTAGCGAATTGCACTCTATCATCAAGTCGTGGCCTTTCAGGGGATGGGCAATAGACTTAATTGGCGAGATTCACCCAGCCTCATCAAGGCAGCACAGATATATCATTGTGGCAGTCGACTATTTCACTAAATGGGTCGAAGTCATTCCACTACCGAACGTGACACAAGAAACGGTGATCGAGTTTATACAAAACCATATTGTGTATCGATTTGGATTACCAGAGTCAATCACGACGGACCAAGGCATAGTGTTTGTGGGACGCAAAGTGGCAGCTTTTGCAGAATCCTGGGGGATCAAACTCTTAACCTCGACCCCTTACTACGCTCAGGCAAATGGCCAAGTAGAGGCGGCCAATAAAATCCTAATAAGCCTAATCAAAAAACATGTAAGTCGAAAACCAAAAAGCTGGCATGAGTCTTTAAGCCAAGTCCTGTGGGCTTACAGGAATTCACCAAGGGCAGCGACAAGAACAACGCCTTTTCGACTGGCCTATGGCCAAGAAGTCGTGCTACCCGCAGAAGTATATTTGCAGTCGTGTCGAATTCAAAGACAAGAGGAAATCCCAAGTGAAGTTTACTGGAATATGATGTTAGATGAATTGGTTAACCTCGACGAAGAAAGGATCTCGGCACTAGACGTTTTAATGAGGCAAAAGGAACGCATAGCTAAAGCATACAACAAAAAGGTTAAAGATCGATCTTTTGTCACAGGTGATTACGTGTGGAAAGTTATCCTCCCAATGGATAAAAAGGATAGAGCCTACGGGAAATGGACCCCCAATTGGGAAGGGCCATTTACAATCGAGAAAACGTTACCTAATAATGCTTACGTGATTAAGGAATTGAGCAATCAGCGTCAATGTGTTACGATAAATGGCAAGTATTTAAAAGCATATAAGCCAATGTTGCACGAAATTAAAATCGAATGAAACATAAGCATTGAAATTGCCAAATCACATTCATTGATCAGAAAAACATTACAGGTATGGAAAAATACAAATAAACTAGAAGCCTAAAAAGGAAAAATGGCTCTGTATCCGTCATATCTAGCTTGCATGGGTGCTAATCGATCCACCAGCGCCACCATCTGGCCCTCAAGTCGAGCCTTCTTTTGATGAGCAACCAGGTCTTCAAGGGAGGCCGCAGATATCTCGACGGCTAATCGAACAAGACCTTCCGGGTCTTGCTGATCCAAAGAGGCCTGGAGAAAATCGAATTTCTCCCTCCACTCATCTATTTGGTGTTCCTGAAAGAACACCATTACTGAAAGCTCCCGGAACTCTTCGAACAGAGGCTTGGCTTCCAAGAGAAGCCCCTGGAATTCCTGAAGAGGAATTCTAACGCGCGCGATGATTGGGCTATGAAGCAGTTGATCAATGAGCCCTAAAAGCTCATCAAGGACAGCAGATGAGTCATACAGGTTCTGGAAAAGGTCATTCTGGAAAGCCAAGTCCCTGATACGACGAAGAATGAGTCTGCTATCCATGGTTAAGGGTGAAAGGTTCTTAGATTGCAGGAAGAAGATGAGAATGAAAGGAAGAGGAGTTACTGGTGAAAGACGAGTAAAAAACGGCTCCATTTATAATAGGGATGTAACAAACAGCCGCATTAATGCAAGCACGCAGTTACCAAAGCGTCAGCCAAACACGGCAAACCACGTCAGCCACCACCGCGAGTGGAGGAAGTTCTTAAGTCGTTGAACAAGAACGTGATAAAAAGCGTTATAAATTACCGTGGTTTCCAAGGAAACTTAGAAGATGAAAGGTTAGATTAAATGCCAAGTTAATTGGTGTGAAACTCAGCAATACAATGCAGGAAATAATGTAACAAAGACTGAATCGACAATAAAATGCAAATCGAAAAATAAAGCATGTCGACTATCACCAATATGAAATTCATTCATTGATAAAATGTTGAGCTGAGTTACATGAATGATTATGATTGGCAACAAAGGCCACAATAGATCCATGGCCACTACAACAAACAACAATTATGAACCTAAACCCTCGACTTGAAAGCTTCAAGTTGAACCCTGGAAGCAGCAATCCTAGAATCCAAGCTTTGCTTCACACGCTGCTCTGCTGCAACCTCCTTAGAAAGTTGAGATGTCGATAACATCACATTCGTGCACTCGGCAGCTAGCGTATTCAGTCGGGAATTCACAGCTGGGCCTTCATCAATCAACATTGCCTTCTGCTTCTCGAGCCTGGCTACCTCCCTTTGAAGCTCATCCAGTCGAGCATCAACACTTGACAACTCAGCTGCTTTAAGAGTTTTCCTAGCAGTCAGCTTGAGAATTTCGTCTTTCGCGGGCAATAAGCCATTGGTTTTGGAAGCCACTTGTGCCTTTTTAGTCTCAATAAGTTGTTCCACCGCAAGGGCCTTGTCAAGTGTGGCCACAATATCGACCAGGAGAGTCTGGAGCTCGACGAGGGCATATGCCTGAATTGGGTCAAGTCGCTGACTCAATAAGAAGGCAAGCAGCTCTTTCACTTCCTGGCCTAATTGAGGGGTGGCCCGGATCCCGTCGATGAAGCCCGCATCGAAAACCAGTCTTTTTAACTTAGCAAAAGCCTCCTCAATCCGGCTATCATCAGCCACTCCACCAGAATGAGCAGTCTCAGTAGTTTCAGCTTGGCGTGGCAGAGACTCGAGATCCAAAATCAAAGAAGCTCTGAAAGATGGAAAGAGGATCCTCGACCAAAAGGGCACTGAGCCTCTCACCAGAAGGATGGGAAGAGGCAGTCGTCTTAGAAGAAGCTGAACCTCCCTTAGCATGAGGAGAAAGCAAAGCGACCCTGGCACCTGGTTGAAGTTGCTGAGGAGAAGGTTGAGGCTGTTGGGGAGAAGTTTGAAGCTGTCGAGGAGAAGGTTCAGAATGAGTTGAGGCCAGAACATCAGCCTTGGGTGGGGGCATCACACCAATCACTTGGTCAGGCTGAATGATTGGAGGCACTTGACCCTCACCACCCTGTACCTCATCATGTGGTATATTTTCTTCACGAGCAGGGGAAGGCATGTTCTGAATATCCTGCGGAGGAAAATTAGAAAGGTTATCTCGACATTCTTTGGTATAATAGGGTTCACAACCAGGATGTTGCCAAGCAATTGGCTTCGAATTAAAATAAAATGTCAGCTTGTCCCACACAGGGCCTGACTCATTAGAGTCCAAACTCGAGCTCGAGGATTCTAAGCTGCTCAAAGAGCTAGACAGGACAATTGGTGGGGGTTTAGAAGAAAACCATGTGGTTCGAGGTACAGCCATTTTAGACATGCCAACCCTCTGAAGAATAAAAGTAAAAACGATTGAGAGGGAAGAAAAGAAAGCAAATTGAGACAAGATGTGAATCATAATGATTTACCTTAGGACCAGATCCTTTGAGAGGACTGGAGCTGGTCGAACTCTTGGAGTGGTGGGAAGAGGAGCTGCCAGACTTACGACTAGACCTTTTCCTGGAGGTCTTCTTGGCCGAAGCCATCTCGACAGGAATAGATGTAGTGCCTTGAAGAAGAGGGCTGGAAGCTTGCTGATCAACGCCTTGATCACCACCTTGCTGCATTTCCTCACGTTGGCTAGCTGACTTAGCCGGGGAAGGATTTCCCACAGTAAGTTCACCAGCACCTTTAGCTTTTTTTTGGCTTGCAGAAGTGGTAGGGGTGGCCTCGTTTTCGACTCTGAAACAAAAGGCAAATGAGCACAAAGGTATATACATCGAATAAAGATCAAAGCTTCACAGGTTTCAGCATTATCTTAGGCATCTTGAGCTTATCAGCCAGAGTAACATCATCATCATCATCCTCAACTTCGATAGTGGCAGAAGTCACCCGAGGAGAAGCTTGAGGGGTCTGTCGCGGAATCGGCTCAGCTACAAAAAACAACAAAGGAAAATTAAGCCATAAGTATCGCAAAGATGCCAGGTCGAAATGATTACCTTGACCAATAAGCGTTCTTATAGATATGTGGTTGAAGATTTCGACCGGCACATGGAGAGGGAAATTCCATAGGTAACGCTTGGTCCAGGTCACCCGCTTCCGAGGGGGCAATGCGCTATGGTAAAAGTTTTTGATACTTACATGATCAACCCACTTAGGAAGCACCACTGGAAAAGCCAAAGCATACTTACAAGTAGGCAGTGGTGGGAACCTAAAGCCTGTTTTTCGAATAATAAAAGAAAGACCATCCTCATCAGAGGGAATGTTCAATCGAGTTTTCTTGGCTTTAGCTTCCCACATTCGCCTTAGAACTTGAGCTGCTTTGGCAACAGTTTCCTGAAGACGAGGACCCGGAAAGTATACTACACCGAAGAATTTTTGAAAAGCGTTGATCTCAGATGTATGCATACCTTTAGTCTTCTTTGGGGCCTGCTTCTGCAAAAGAAAAATACTCGTTATGCGCTGGAAGCAATCCTCAATCGGCGTCGAAATATCATGCCAATAAGCGACCACCACGCCTTAAACGTCTGGGTGACGTAAAAAGATGGGGTAAAATTGAAAGGACTAAGGCCAAGCAGCTCCTCCTCGTTGTAGTAGCTAATGGTAGTATCGAAGGCACTACGTTTGGTGATGGTACCAGGATAGAGGACGAGGGATTTGTCAAACAAAGTATTTGGCAAATCTTGGCTCAGCCCAAATTGTCGAGACACAAGCTGAGGATTGTAACCACAAAGAGTGAAGTCATTACTGGCAAAGTTGATAGTCAACACCCTGGGAGATAATATAGTCTGCCAAAGCTCGATTTGATGCTGAGAGAGGTTCTCTGAGCCAGGAAGGTTGGGATAAGAATTCCTTAGCCACCGAGGGCCATAAGAAGGTTTGTGATACGGCGCAAAGCTCGAGCGAAAACGTTTCAGCTCGAAAAACATGGTGAAATACTTCTTAAAGTCAACTTCAAAAGTGGAAGCGTCATAAGGAGGAGTAAGGGCTTCAAGCCTGAAAGCATCAACCCTTGTGTTCGACACCACAGGAGGAGGATTCTTGGCTGGAAGAAATGATTCGAAGACCGCATTCATCCAAAGTTGAAGTAGCCAGAAAGGACCAGCTGCATTCAAAGACGCAACCTTAGGATCTCGAATGTCGGCTATCGCTTCATTGATCATTTGGTAAAGATTGCCAAGTACAAGCCTGGCCATAGCGATAATTCGACCTTCATGTAACAAATTGGCTAAAGGAAGAAGTTTAGCCGGAATCCTCAAGGATTTGGTGCAGAACACATAGGCAGAAAGCCAATACAGCAGAAACGCGACATGCTCAGCATCGGAGACTTCACCATTCTCGACATAGTGATCTTTAATAAACTTACTAAAAGCGATGTTATCCGTCGGAATGGTGATAGGATTGGTGGGGGCAGCAGAGGAATGGTAATCATCACCCACCACCCAAAGGCCAGTAATGGCAGCAACATCAAGGAGAGTGGGAGAAAGCATCCCAAAGGGGACATGGAAGCTATTGGTAGACCGCTCCCAAAAGAAAAGAGAACTTAAAAGCATAGCAGGATTGTAAGAAATCGGCGACCTCGACAACTGAATGAGGTCGAAAATTCCAGTGACTTTCCAATGCCCAGACTTACTAGCCTCCACCCTGTCGAGCCATTTCAAATAGGCTCCTTCACCAGCAGTTGGGTTAGGAGGCGCAGACCTAAAAGTCCTTTTGCGATCTTTCAGAAAGGGCAAGTGGTAAGAGGGTCGAAATGCAAGAATAAGCTTATCCCCACGAACACTGGGGTGAAACTGCTCGTAACCCTCAGGAAGACTGTTAGGCCTGCCCTTCTTCGCCTTCTTCAAAGGGCCTAAAATGGCACGTAGATTGTCATTTACAGAAATAGGAATAAATACCTGGGATTTCCAGATAGCCCGTTTCTCCACTTCGTACGGCGGGTCTGGAATGGGAGTGCGTTTGGCCTCATTCATCTCACACGCAGCGGCCAAAGGAATGACATTGTCAGAACCGGAAGCCATAGAAATATTCAGAGAGTGCACCAGGAAAGCAGAAACCAAACGACTGAAGATGATCACAAGCAGAATCAAGCAAAAGCATGAGTGTTTGAAAAATGGTAAAGCTTGCAGAGGGCCAACAATGGCGTATTTATAGGCAAATGAAGAGTCGGACGTGAAGCTGCATTATAGGATGGTGCATAAATTTTTTTTTGAAATCCAACGGTTATTTTATTATATAACCGCAAACCCTAACATAAAGGCTAGAAAGGGGTCATGATTACCCTAGAATAGAGACGGCAGACGACAGACGAAGTCAGACGCCAAAGCTTCTGATTGGAGCAAAAGTCAAACGATAGGATCTCTGATGGGACTTGAAATCAGAAAGTGAAAAGTCGCGAACAGCCGTCAAGCTCCATCGAAATGCACGAGCAAAAAATGCTTGATTCCTCCAAGGTCTGGTAGTCGAGAATCAACATTTTTGGGGGGCATCTGTTGGCCCAATATTTTGGCCCAAGAAAGAAAAAAACGCATTCGGCCCAAAGCACACGAGGTGGTCGAATTTAGACTAAAGAAGGGAAAGGAAAAATGCACCAAGTTAAAGGAGCAGTCGAATTCGACAATAAGAGCCATTGCTACAAACAGGGGCACATTTAACATGTGCATCATTGACCAAGTCAGATCCTCACCACGTTGGTGAGACACGTGGCCAGGAAGCGGTTGAAGCAGTTGAGGCCCACGACCTCCACCACTGCACAAAGAACTCCCGGAACCAACTGCAGATCGTGGGGAGAAGGGATTAGACCCACTAACCCATCCAAGAAGAAGGAAAAACCGCCAAGAACATGCTCTATAAATGGGAGAATTCAAGTCAGAAAGGGGGTTCTCAACTCAACTCTGAAAAATTCACTAAAAAACTCTAATGTCCGCATCAATGAGACTCGAAGAGCAAGACGTGATGATGAAGGAGTATGTTGCAGAACCACATGCTTATCTTTACTACGTTTAAGCTCGTCATGTTATTTGTTAATTTCCTGGGATTCACCAGTTCTGTTGTTTAATTTCTTGTCGAAATTTACATTCCTTGCAGTTTCTTTGTCACTTTGTCACACTTTGATCTTCATGTAATTGATCCTTATTGAATGAAATCCAGTTTCTTTTGAATTTTTCATTGTTGTCGAAAAACGCCCACTCACACACAACACTTTGGCAAGACGTTTTCCCAAAAGGACCCTGAATCTAAACTTCCTTTAGTCGAACTAAGAGGATATTTGTTTACCAAAAATCACCGTAAACAGCAGCATACTTTGAAATTGTCCCTACAGCCACTGAAATGATTATATTAACAGGATCCCAAACATATCAGTGGGTTGGATGTCCATTCATATAGAGAGAAGCTGAAATTTTTTGTTCTTCCCTTGAGCCAAAGCCATGATTTATACTGTATTGAATCCAAAGCTAAAGAGAAGTCTGCATTCTCACCCTGAAAAATTACTTTGTTTCTATAGTGCCACAGAAACCAGATAGTTGACAACCAAATCACCCTCCTCCCTCCCTTCTTATCTCTTCCACTGCTAGTTTCCTGGAATGACATGTAATGCAACTTCCCTTCCTCCGGCATGACAGCGGTGATTCCCAACCATCAGAGAACACAATTCCAAACACGCCAGGAATGAATGCAAGTGAAAAACAGGTGCGATGTTGTTTCCTCTGATTGAGAACAGAGAGAACACAGGGTTTGGGTGGAGTTTTGAAAGATACCTCTTCTTTTCAGGTTCTCCTTTGTGTTTCATTATAAGCCATCATGTGTTGGACCCTTTGACACTCATGCTAGAAACATCACCGACATTTGCAACATTGTACACCAACATAAGAAAAAAATAAGGATTCCCTTTTATCTCAAACTTGACACCACCATTTTTGAAGCATGGGACACGATGATATTGAACAGGAACAAAAATTTATCCTGGAATGATAGGTCTGTCTAAATTTCCATTGGGGAGGAGCAAGATTAGCAAAGTACAAGGTTTTACCATCACTTGTAGTCACTCTAAATGATAAGGCTTGTCCTACCAAATTAGTTTCTATATTCCAATTTTGTCCCCAATTGTGTTTCATTATAAGCCATCATGTGTTGGACCCTTTGACACTCATGCTAGAAACATCACCGACATTTGCAACATTGTACACCAACATAAGCAAAAAATAAGGATTCCCTTTTATCTCAAACTTGACACCACCATTTTTGAAGCATGCATGGGACACGATGATATTGAACAGGAACAATCCCTGCTTTGTATTGGGCCACTGTCGTGAATCCTTTCATGGTTAAGTCAAAGTGTCTTAGTGGCGGGTTGCACCAATTTCCAGTAGGCTTGGAGTAATTTGGAGGACAAAAATTTGTGGCGATTACTTTAATTGAAGGCGCGTTCTTAAAGCACCAAGGGGAGTTGACACACTTGATCTCAAAACAAGCACCACATGTGAGTCCATGGTTGAATAGGGCAGTGCTTTGTGCTGTGGTCTGAAGCCCATATCCTTCTTTGAAGAGATTACCATAGCCAGAAGCACCCTATGCATGCATACTAAAAATTATCACAAAATTAATGAAAATGGTAAATTCTTAGTATTTTATAAGGAGTCAATGTTTTTTCGTGTTTATAATTTCTCTGGGAAATTTGATCCGGGTGATATACGTGTAGTTAAAGTTCTCCCGAAGAATGTAGGTAATAATTATCAATCTTTAAATCTAAAGGTTCAAAATAACCACGCTGGCTAACCTGTATATCATTAGGTTTATATGGAATCAACATTTGATAATGTGTGTGATATATCACAAAAATAATAAAATATTGAACTGAAAATATAACTTCTTATTTTTATAAGGAATCCACCTTTGATGAGAATGATTCTAAATTTCTTTTGATATGGAAGGGGGAGGGAGTGGAGTCATTTACTTACGCATAGTTCCTCCACCATTACTGTCACCGTAGAAGGTTGCATGAGCATTATACCAATTGCCAATCCAATTATGGCCAATACCAGCTGACAAATTGGCTTGTACAAAGAGAACCATGAAAATGGCTAAAGGAACTAAACATGGAGACCTAGCCATCATGGCTAAGGTGAAACACACTAGGGTGAGGTTGCAGGTTAGGCTTCAATATATATAGGTGGTCTTTATAAACGGCTGGGGAGGGGGTTACCACTGGTTTTGAATTTAATTTTCTTAGAGTGAGAGTTTCAACTGCCATAATATAAAATAAAGGAATTATAGTCAACTGTTGAAATTGAAATTGTATATTTAAAGGTGTGTTACAAACATCAAGTTTCGTCTATTAAATTTATAAAATAAAGTTAGTTCAAAAAAAATTATAAAATAAAGTTTCAACTGTCATAATATAAAATAAAGGAATTATAGTCAACTATTGAAATTGAAATTGTATATTTAAAGGTGTGTTAATTACAAACATAAAGTTTCGTCTATTAAATTTATGAAATGGTTAATAGTCACATTAGTCCCAAAGTTTGTAAGTGAGTTTGATTTTAGTCCCTCTGAGAAAAAATGATGTTTAGTTGCGGTCATTTTTACAATTACTATGGGTTTTTTACCCCCACTAAACATCATTTTTTCCTCAAAATGATTAAAATCAAACTCATTTATAAACTCAGGGACTAATTTGACCATTAACACATTCATAAAAAAGAAACAACTGACAAATCCATTTTTCATTGGAGCATGGAAAATTTAGGAAGAGCAATGCAGCAAACCATCCAAGGAATCAGCTAGAGTAAGAGGAAAACTTTTAAACATGAGAAATGGAAGTCAAACGGAGGATGAAGACTATTCACAGCGAGTTGGATATGGAGGAAAGTGGGAGACTATGGTGATCGACAAAACAGGTCAAGTTATGCATCATCTTTAAAACTATGAAGGAAGTCGGCATAAGGATGTAGAAATCAGCAGAAGCCACAACACAAGAGATCCAAAGTTTAGAAAACCAACTACAATATTCAAACATCCGTTTTAGAGTCAAAAATTAGTGATGGTCTCAAAACCGATGCTAATTTTTGCTCTTTAACATAGACTAAACCGAATTTAAAATTGCATTTCACTTCAGAATATAGTCAACTAGGCCAAGTCTATGTAGTGGCAGTCATAAGTGTCGATCCTAACTGACATAACCAACACTAAAGCATCTTTTGGTAGGATAGAGAGATGACATTTTGTGCTTAGTTCCATGTCACTATAGCTTAGAGAGATTAGATACGTGGGACCCTATGTGTTTGTTTGTTATCCTCTCTCCTATCGAGGCTCTACTAGGGTTTCAGTGGGGGTTTCTCCTCAGGTTTGGTTGAGCTGGTTTTCTCCATTGCTCTAATGGCGGTTTGTTCCCTAGGTCTCACCTAGGCTTTTTCTTCTTCCTTTGCGTTATGTGACCTGTGTTCTCAATTCTTGTTTCTTCATTTTCATCCCTTCCTCTGGTCCTGTTCCCCCCTCTTTTGTCTTCCCGTTTTTCTCTAGTTTCCGATTTTGTTTGTTCTGTCTGGAAGTGGAAAAGAAGTTTGACCTCTTGAGTGCAGAGATCCGAAACGGTATTCATGTTGAGGATACAGATTGTAGGGGAGATAAGATCTCCTTGTGTTTGCTGGTTGGGAAGCTCTAGACGGATGGTTCGTACAACGTGAAAGCTTTCAAGAACACTGTAACTACAGCGTGGAAGCTAAGAAATCCAGTGGATGTTCGTGAGATCTTGAAGAATCAGTGTGTGTTCAAGTTTTTGAATGAAGTATTTGAGATCGGTTTAGAGTGGGAGGTCCCTAGAGTTTCGATCGGATGGTTCTGGTGCTGAAGATTTTCATTGATGAGGTTCAACCCTCTGAAATTGACATGTCTACTGTGGATATGTGGGTGTGTGTGTATGCTCTTCCTCCAAAGATGATTCAATTGGGAAATTTGTTGAAATGGATAGTAGATTGGGGAATCAGGTTGCTTTGTTCCTTCTTTTGAGGGTTATTGTTCATCTTACGCGGGCTTTGTTACGTGGTGCTGTGCTCAAATGGCAAAGGAAGGAATTCAGGGTTTTCTTCAAGCATGAAAGGCTTCCGATCTTTAGCTTTGACTGTGGTAGGATTGGACACCATGTTAAAGATTGTGATGTGCATAATTCCTCATAGGATGAGGCTGGTGTTTCTGATTTGCCTTTATTCCTTGGTTTAGGCCCTCTCCTTTCTTTGAGGACCAGTTTAATCCAATGGGTTCTCAGATGCAGAATGCTCATAGGGGTTCTAGTTCTAATCTTTCAGGAGATTCTTTCACGCCTGATAAGGATGGGCATCCACCGTTGGTTGGGACGTCTTCTCAAGTGTGTTTGGCTTTGCGGGTTAAGCCTGCTAAGGTGGTTGTTTCTCCTAGTGGTAACTCTCAAGAAGTGTCTGGTGCAAAGGTTGATAAGTCTCTTTTGGAGAGTTCTATTGGTTTGGAGTCTAATCAGGGAGAGGTGATGGTAGATAAGGTTGCTAGAGTTACAATTAGTTATAAATATAAAAATTATTGTTAACTATGTAATATTGTTATTAATGTAAAATTAGACAATTTTAATTATTTTTTGAACATATTACTCAATTTGTAATTAACAATTGAAATTGGAAATTAATAATTAAAAATTATCCTCAAGTTGGTACCCTTTTGCTTTCAAAAAAAATATAAATATCTATTTAAATATGAGAAATTTAAAAGTTTACAATATGAGAAATATTAAATCTTTGTATACAAGATCTAAAAATTTAAGTTGGACTGATAGGTCTGTCCAAATTGCCATTGTGCAGGGGCAACATTAACAAAGTCCAATGTTTTACCATCACTAGTAGTCACCCTAAATGACAAGGCTTGTCCTACCAAATTAGTTCCTACATCCCAAATTTGTCCCCAATTGTGTGCCATTTGAAGCCAGCCAGTGTTGGAACCTTTGATACTCATGCTAGAAACATCGCCAGCATTTCCAACATTGTACACCAAAACCATCAAAAAATAAGGATTCCCTTTAATCTCAAATTTGACACCCCCAATTTTATGGCACGGAACACGGCGAGCTTGGACAGGGACAACACCTGCTCTATACCATGCAATTTTGGTGAACATGAACACTGTCAAGTCGAAGTGCTTTTGTGGCGGATTGCACCAAACACCAACAGTTTTGGTATAATTGGGAGGACAAAAATTTGTGGCGGTCACTAGGACTGAGGGTGCGTCCTTTCTGCACCAAGCGGAGTTGACACACTTGATCTCGAAACATGCACCACATGCAAGTCCATTGTTGAATAGGGCTGTGCTTAGTGCTGTGGTATGAAGCCCATACCCTTGTTTCCAGAGATCACCATAACCACAAGCACCCTCTGCATTCAGACAAAATATTATCACAAAATTAATGAAATGAAAATGATTATATATGTAAGGAATCAAATTTGATAATATATTGTGATTATCATCAAAGTTAAGGAATTATCATAAAATTAATTAAAATGACATTTGTAAGTAAACAACTTTTGATGGTGTATGTGAGAGTGCTTAATTATCATTAAAAAGGGGGGAGTTTTATACTTACGCATGGTTCCTATACCCTTAAAGTCACCGTAGAAGGTTGCACGAGCATCAAACCAACCTCCTGTATCAAGATCAGTGCCAACGGACATGGCTTGTACAAAGAGAACCATGAAAATGGCTAAAGGAACCAAACAATGAGAAATAGCCATTTCAAAGAGGTGAAAGACACAAGGGTGAAGTTGTGGGCTAGGCTTCAAGATAGGTGGTATTTATAAAGGTTGAGTAGGGGGTTCTCTCAGTAAGAATTTTCTAGAGTGAGGTGATCACTATGCAATTCAAAACGGTGGCACACCCATTAAACATGTTTTTATTATTAACATTTAATGCATTTAATGCATTTTATTTACAATAAATTTCTAATTAACATGCTAAAATTAATTTGTGGAGAATCAATTTTTACTTATAATCCATATTTTTCTTAAGTATATAAATCCGAATTAGTGTGCTCTTACTTGTAAAATAACTTGACCATTTAAAATTATACCACTTCACCACTGATTTAACTTTCTTTTATTTATTTAATTATTAAGCTCACCAAAATCAATATAAGGTGATAAAACTTGACATGTCCAATTAATTTTTTTGCAATTGAAAAGATCATAATCCATAAATTGATTAAATTCACTTTAAAAGTTAAATTAAGGAAATTAGAGTCATTAATGTAATTGAGAAATAAATGAGGACTATATACAAACCATGAAGTTTCTCTGACTAAAGTCAAAAGAGTTATGGCAACATTGAAGACTTAAGAGTGTTTGTTTCATGCAATTTAAGACTATTTAAATGTGCTTAAGTGATGTTATTTAAGAGAGAGTTGACAAATCGATATCATTTAAAAATATTCAGTTTTGTTTTGGTGGATTAAGGAAGGGATAAAACCAGTGACGGATTCAGAAATTTTATGTTGTGGGGGCAATATATACATATTGTTTTTCACAAAAATTTGTAGCATATAAATTATAAAAAAATATCACTATTAAAGATTAAAATAATGGTCAATTTCATGAAATGGTATATACGATTATATCAATATAACAGATTATTATCAAAATTCAATCTAATGATCTAATTGTACTGATAATTAATTTTAGTAAATTAAAAACATGGTAAGTTGTGTGAACATTGGTTGGGCACTCATTGAAAAAAGTTCAAACTTATTGAAAATGTATAGGTGTGTGGCTGTGTGGGGGCATTTCTTGTATACTGGGGGCAATAAAATTCTTTTAATCTCAATACAATACTATTATTAGCACATTTTATGAAAATTTTGGTGGGGGCATTTGACCCACCCTTAACCAACATACATCCGTCCCTGGATAAAACTACGAACAAGGTCCAACTTAGATATAGTTGGAATTTTAAAATATTTAGTTCAAAGTCAATCTTTTAACGATGTGTATGAAGAATTTATATACATATATAAAGGAGACTTGAACTTTGTATTAAATACATTAAACAATGCAAAAAATTCCTTTGTATTAAATACATTAAATAATTGAATTGAAAATTGAAAAAAAATACATCAACTTTATTATTTATCATATTAATTACCAATTTATTTATAAAATTTTAAATTTATCATATTTAAAATTAAATATTAATATTATTTAAATTTCAATTATTATTCAAAATAAAAAAATTTAAATTGACAATCTTTACATTAATAACAGTATTATAAATTATACATATATATATATATATATGTATATATAACTAATTGAAAAAGTTTCCAGTATATCATATATTAAATTCACATTAATATTTTTTTTATTAATTGCAAGATGAGGAATGTTTGAAAAATAACAAAGAAAACTTATTACAATTTTTTATGGATACCAAATGTATTAAGTTTTGAAGTTAAATATCATGGTAATATATTATGTATTACAGTTGTAAGATTAACTTGGATTTTTCATAAGTTACAAAATTAATTACTTATTTATTTTCATTTTCATTAAAAAAAAATTACTTCTTATGCATAAACTAAAAATAAAAATATATGAAGTAGTTAAATATGAAAAGAAACTTGAACTTTTACATTAAATACATTAAGCAATAAAACTTTCCTACATTTGTATTAAAATGAACTACAAAATAATAAATTTCATTTGTATAAATTATATTAAATAATAAAATTAGAAACTGAAAAAATTTAATTGGCAAAAACTTTCAACCACCTATATTAAATAATAATATTTAAAAATTGACTTGACTGTTGCATCAATGACAAATATTAAGAATTAAAATTAATCAATAATAAAATAATATTTATGAATAAATAATTTTGATAAAATAATTTTAAAATTTTAAATATCGTCATAAGGTACTTACTATTAATTATAATATATGCGTGTATTATGTAAAAAAGTTATTTCAATATAATTTTTTGTCCATTACATATTATTAAAAATGACTTGTGGAAGCATAAATAAGGAAAATAATTATGAAAAAAGTTGAAAAAATTTAACTTATTATGCTTCAAGGATTATTTCGCAAATCAGGGGTGTGGTATACATAATACCATTTGGGTTCTCTATACATGATTGTAAGCCTATTATGAGAAGGTTGTTCTTATATTATTCAAATTTAATAAGTTTTTTTAAAAAACTCATTATGCTTCAAAAAGTTATAAAGCATAACATTCATATAATATTAAATAAATATTGCAAATAAACCGTGCAACACACGGGTATTATATCTAGTGATTTAGTAATGAAGGTTCACTCGTATAATGTGATTTTTGAGTCTTGAGGGAATTAGTTTCATGACGGCCAGCTATGGGATAACTTGCGAAAAAAGGAAAGGATAAAATTTAGATTAAGTTTCGAATATCTATTTAAAAATTCAGCAAAAAATTCTTAATTGATATCATTTTTTAAGAAATAAAATCCACTTAGTTTTTATTTGAATAAATAACTTAATGGAAAATAATTTAAATTTTCAAAATATAAATCATAGGTGGCTGAAGACTAATATTTTAGGGGAGACTAAAATGCTTTGGGGAGACTAGAATGTACAACTCATCTACCACTGTAAATGATGGGTGACCGAATTTACAATGCGATAGGCTATTTGTGAACTCATTTACAATGCCAAATATCTTTTGAGACATTGAAATCATGGATTGAACAGGCATCACAGAGGATAAATTAGGGTGTAATTTAGTGTGAATGTAAGCTTGGTTACAAATGTTAAATTGGATGAAATTTAGTATTGCAAATAACATCTGAGAACAAAAGTAAGTGAGAAATGTAAGGTGCCAGAGTTATTGGCTACAAGAGATCTCCCATAAAAAAAGGTTGACTCATGTTGACAATTGCACCAGTATCTAAGAACCATTTTACTAAATAAAAATTACCATTTAAGATTTTTAAAATTATAAGCCAGTGCACCGTGCTTTTTATAGCAAACATCTATGGCATGCCCTGCCTTCCCGAAAAAAGAGCACATTTTATTCCTTGGTGAAAAAAGTTGCCTTCTTGAAATCTAAATTCCCCCAATCAATACCATTCAACTTAGCTTTTGAGTTACTGACATGTTCAGCAAAGAAATGCATTTCTTGCTATGCAATCATGGCAAACACCTTATTAATAATTGGGAAAAACACCATAACATGATATCAAAACATCTATAATCAAATAGTTTAAAGTTTAATCTGTGGACTGGGCGAGCCCCTAGAGGGGCGACGCCCAGCATGTATCTCGCCCTGAGGCGGGGCCCTGACCTTCAGATGGGCCTTGACCTCGGAGGCCCAATTGGCCCAATAGGTAGTACCTAAGCTCTATAAATAGGAGGTAGTTATCAAGTATAGGGGACTTTTGGCTCATTTGATGAAATAGCACATGAAATTCAGCACTCTCTCTCTCATTCTCACTCTCTCTTAGCTCAATCCTCCACCTCTAGGTACTATATCTCTCTTCAATGTTCATTCCAAGAACAATCTGTATCATCCCTCATTCATATCTGGGCGTAAAAATATAAAACTATTGCTATACTTTCATCTAATAGCGAAAGCTTTTGTGGGGTTACTTCATATAAACTTCTTAACGTTGTTTTGATTGTAATTAATCTTCTATTGCAAATAAACCATGCTGTAGCAAGTTCTTGTAAAACCAGCCAGGGTGCTCAACGAGAATGATGGGCACTTGAGAAAGCAAATGTATAAAAATCTTTTGAGACTACAATATTAAAACTGTTTAGAAGTACAAATTCCAACATTCCTTCTGATATGCCGTGGCTTTTATGTCTTAGAATGTCTCTTGAATAAATAGGGAGAAGGATTTTCCTAAAATGGGACAAACATTATTGCACAAGAAATATCTGAATAATGAAAATCTAGTGATATTATCAGTCTTGAGCCAACAGAGGTTTCCATCAAACTTTGGAGTAAGGTACCTTCTGGAACTCATGGTGCAATTGCAAAAAGAGGCTGCATGCAGGGTGCACAAGTATTTTAGTTTGAGAAATGAGTCAAAGTTGAGAGAGAGAGAGAGAGAGAGAGAGAGAGAGAGAGAGAGAGAGAGAGAGCATACCGAGTCGACACTGACTGGTTTCCCATCCTCCGCCAGTACCTCAGCTATTGTTCCTGATTTATCAGCCTGGGAAGCAATGAAAGAATGAGAAAGTAGGAAACACAAAGTGTGCATTGTGCATACAGCTTTTATAGATTTGTTTGTGTTTGCTTTACTAAGAAACTTTGATATGGATTTATCACTTTACGTATTTTACAATATGGGACCATAATCTAAATTGTGACAACAATGAAAACAAAAGTCTTATCCCACAAAAGTCTTGTCAATGAGGTCATTTTTAATATATTCCAATGTTCTTTTGGCCTCCTCTGCCCCTCTTCACGGAACTAAAGACTATGTTATCAACCCTTCTCACAGGTGCCTGCAAAGGTCTTTTTTGTACATGCCTTAACTGATTTTCCATTAGCTTCTCATCGATACGAAACACCCCAATATCACCTCTTTACAATTATTGTGTATCTTATTCCTATCCTTTCTAGTGTGGCCACACATCCATCTTAACATTCTCATTTATGCTACTCCAATTTTTTCTCATGTTGTCCCATTAAAGCCCAGAATAGTAATATAAATAGTATGAGATATATCTCCAGAATGAACAGAAGAAAAAAAACCAAGATAGTAATAGGAATAGTAATAACAGTAAAAAGAGAAAGTTAAGCAGAATGATATACAAAACCAGCATAAAATGGATACATACTTCAATTTCGTTCATCAGTTTCATGGCCTCAATAATGCAAATAACCTGCCCTTTCTGCACTTTATCTCCCACCTGAAACAGTAACAAAAGAATGAGGCTATCAATTATTTTCATCAACAAACATGGAATAATTAGTCATTAATACCTAGTAAAATGATTGGAAAATAGACACCTCAAAAGAAGTTAACTATATAAAATACACATGGTTATACAGTACTAGTGATACATGCCTTGACAAATGGTGGTTCACCAGGTGCTGGGCTCCGATAAAAGGTTCCCGCCATTGGACATTTCAACTGTGGAAGAGATGATGAGCTTGATTTTCCAGGTGGAAGGGCAGGAGCTGCTTTTGTAGGAGCAGAAGCAACAGCAGGTGGTGGTGGTGGTGGTGCTTGCGGAGAAGCATGTGCGGGATAGGGATATGGCTGTGATGCTGGAGCTACAAAAGTAGCTGGTGGAGGCTGCAAAGCTTCCTTTTTTCTTATCATCAGCTCATAGTCCGCTTGCTTAAGTTGCAGCTCCACGATATCTTTAGAATCCACAAGTCTGCCAAAGGAAACAATGTTAATATTGAAGAATAAAATGTTTCATATCCTAATGTCAATTTAAAAATAAAAAACAAACACGCAAGAGCATGGCAGAGTGCAAGCCTTACTTAACAAGGTCTGAAACTTGATTCATAAAAGCAGATATTGAAGATGCATCTGTAGAAGTGCTTGGACCAGAGGGTTTCCCATTATCTTTCTCTTCTAGTGAAGCGACTTTAGGTTCTTTGACCAGTACAGGAGCAGAATTTGAAGAATTTCCAACTGTAGCAGCCTAAAACATACAAATCATGTAATTATGGTTATTGTTAATTAATCTTACGGAGAAATAATTTGTAAAGCAAGATTAGAGATGATGACATTTTTTCGTTCAGAGTAAAACTCAATGTGAACAAACCTCACTAGGTAATGCTTGAAACTTCCAGACAGAATATTGTTTTCTGTTAAGGGCCTGCAGGACACAACAATAACAATGGAATCATAAAAATTATCAGAAAGAAAATATAGCTTCCAACTTCCAAGCGTCTGACAAAGTTTAACTTCATTACTAGTACTCGCTGAATCAGAATACAATTCACAAACTGAAATTGTTTTAATGGATAAACTATGGACTTCTCCAGTTTTAAGCACGTTATAGACTGACGGCTGAAAACTACACGCTACATGATCGTGGGCTGCACCAGCGGTAACAGATCCACCAAATACAATGAAAATAACACAATTCATCTGGCTATAACAAGACGAAAATTTGAGCCATCCCCATTTCAGGAAATCAAATAAATACAGAAGTTCTTTATAGAGCATATTATTTGTGTGTAAAAATCACCAGGAATTCAAAACTATAAATCTCGATATTAGAACTAGAAATGTAAACCCAATTCCAAATTCCATAACATAAATACTCTCAACATGTTGAATACACGGTGGACAAAAGCAACTTCTCTTAGCTTTTGTGGCCGTCCATCATGAATTCAGCTTCACCTTGGTGTATCCAAACACGCACGAAATCTTCAAATTAAATAGGATTTCAAGGAACAAAAGGTTTCCTTTTAATTTTGTATTTTTTCCCAACAAAAGTAAAGGACACTAAGCACTGAAAAGTCATTGGCAGGGGATGTGTGTATTACTAATTTATGCTGAAAATAACATAATAGTTAAAATGAGAACATATACAATAACTAATCAAATTATATGCTCAAACTATAAATACTCAGCCCAAAAACTTGAATCACATTTCTCCCTATCACTATCTAACCTTCAAGTGGGAAATGGCAAATTGAGCATTCTGGAACTTTCACCATACAATTAGTGCACAATTAACATCTCAAACATCATGCATACAAGCACACATTCAAAACAATTCATCACATCCAGTGACATCTATCCAAAATCAGAAGAAATCAACATGGTGGTACTAATACTATCAATTCAGATTCAAATTTCAAACCAAGATTCACATTAGACAAAAACCACACACCTGAATCCCATTTGGTGCTGCTGAATCATGGCTCAAAGATCCAAACGACCCGGATTCCTTCAACCCCAACCCGCTCCGAATCTGCATGTTCTGCGGCGGAGGGGTCCGAGAGTTCAACCCAGAACCGGTAAAAGAGAGGCATTTGGGGCAAGGGACAGTGAAAGACGACGCCATTCTGAACCAACCCCACGAATGAAAAACCGAGATTTCTGGGTTGGGGGTTGAAGTCGGTAAGGCGTGTTATATAAGGGTTTTGAAAGGGCGATGAGATCGATGATGAGAGTGTTGTTGGGAATGAAGAGAAGGTGGTGCTAGCTGCTAGGGATGGATGATGGATGATGGAAACAACGAAGATGGAACACAACACTCTGGTTTTTACACTACGGCTTCGATGATATCTATGAGAACAAACATCAACGTCACACAGGTTAACCAACTTGGAACCATCATTTTTTGGTCACTGCTCTTGGATTTCTTGTCCCATAACATAGCATAAATAAATACATATATAATTCTTTTTTTTTAACCCTTGGAAAATAAATATATACAAGTCATAACACAATTTCTTTTATAATTATTGGAACACCTGGATGTTTAATCTACTTATTAAATAACTCAACTTTTTTTTATCAAGGTATCTCTCAGTCACCAACTAATTTCAAATAGCTGAACTTCTTAAACATTTAGACAATGATTTGATTCAATGGGGTGTATGAAAAATGATTTATTGGAGAAATAAGTTTTTGTTGACTGTATAAATACCTTAGGAAACGAGAAAGATATCCTCACAACCGGTAGCTGCAAGATTAATCTATCAACGCACAAAGCGGTAGAGCCTGGCGAATGAGATATTTTTATTTACATGTATATAACTCTATTTTTTTTTGTGGCTAAAAAACTCTATTTAGATATACTATTTGTATTTGAAATAAATAGGTTGAAGTAAATTTATTTATTTAAATTGTTATAAATCATACTTTTTGAACATGTTATAAATCATATTAATTCAACTAAGATGGTATTATAATTTTATGGGTAAAATAGACAATCTCTGGAAATTATCATATTTTTTTCTTTTCTATTTACCGGACCTAATTTTTTAAGATGAATTAAAAATGATTCATTTAAAAATTAAAAAGGAGATGTATTATTTAAGAGAAGTGAACTAGGTCATCATTCCTACTATGTCACAGTTGTCACTTACAGCACAGTTGTCACCGCCACCCTTTAGGATCTCCAACTCCTCTTGTCATCACTGTCAATGTCACTATCCCACTGTCATAGTAACACAAGTGCAATTGCTAACCTATGATGAATTATAAGGCACAAAATGTGAAACCTCAATTGAGTTTAACTAAACTTATTATATTATTCCAGCAATTGGTCGCCACTGCGCCAAACTAGAGAGAAAAAAGGTTTCTAGTTTTTTATGTGACTTAAATTTGGGAACGGCTGCTTTACTTTTGCAAAATACTCCCTTTAGGCTCTTAAAAGTTAAGAGTACAAACCACGTTTTACATATTAGTTCTACCGGCCAGAAACAAAAACCGTGAGAAAATTTGGTCACATATGTTGATTTTGGCCACATTAAATGTTTCAAAATTATACCAACAGAAGAAAATATTGACTAATGGATCATTTAGGTATAACACAACTAATAGATAGTTCAACTCCTTATATATTTAGTTTAAGTTCAATTTTTGAATATGCATATAGATGATAATTAAATATATTTACCATATAGACAACAAACTACACCCAAAAAATTGATATAGATTAAAAAAAGAAGAGTTTATTTTATGATTCGGATTGGCCCAAAACGATGAACAGTTAAACACACGAAAGCCCAACCACAATGTGGGTCTAAGCAGAAAGGGCACAGCAATGGAAGAAAACCCTAATTGAGCCAATTTTTTCACTCATATATATACTTCCAACAGCAAAATTCTCATCTCTCCCGCATCGAGTTGCTTCCATCTGATTCAGCCATGGCAACCGCGAAGACCGTGAAGGATGTGTCTCCTCACGAGTTCGTAAAGGCTTACTCCTCTCATCTCAAGCGCTCTGGCAAGGTAACACTTTCTCATCCTTCTTCCAACAAAAAATTTGAACTCGTTTCATTGAACAATATGCATCTCAAATGGGTCATCTAAATTTCCATTTTTTCTTGTTATAAGTACTGCTAGTGCCATTTTTCCAATCTTATATCACTTAATTTCATCTGGGTTCTTTGCATTTTTGTTGCTTAGATTTTTTATGCATAAAAAAGTTGCATTTTACTTTGTGTATGGTGAATTTCTGTATCCTCATGGCTCCAATTGTTTTAGCTTGAATTATGAACGTATAATGTAACTTTTGTACAAACTATGTTCTAGAATTCACATAAACTTTGTAATGTGGATAAGTGGAAGACTGTGGAGTTGATGTTTACTCATATGTGTCTTTCTATGAACTTGGAATGTGCAAAGGGTAGTTCTACGTGGGAAAAGCTGAGAATTTAGTGTCATATGCAGACCAGTTAAACTAGAATAGCTGGAACTTTAATAGTAGAATAAACTAGAATTTTATGTCATAGTAGCTTATAAGGTATTGGATGACTTTCACCTTCAACTATAAAATGAACCTTATCTCAACCCCAATAACTAGTTCACAGGGGAGGATTGTCTGAATCTTAAGTGGTAGCTTGGGCAATTGGGATCTTAATCCACACAACATGAATATTAAGATAGGTTTAGATGTCATATTAGAATTAAGATTATATTATGTCTAACTCAACTCCAATGCTGGAGCAAGAAATGGGGGATTGCCCAAGCTGTTTTAAGAGGAACTTTGGTTACATACCTGATACCTGGCATAGGTGCAATGTGGGATGTTAATGTTTTCTAATCAATATTTCAATCATCACATGATATTATGTGGTGCTTCTGCGAATTAATTTAATTATTTAATTTCCTTGATCTGTAGTTGCTGAAAGTACATTTCTGTATGTAGAACTCTTAAATAATGTGTTTGCGCCTCTTCTAATTGTTGTTTCTATCTTGTTCTTGAACATGAACAGATGGAGCTTCCTGAGTGGACGGATATTGTAAAAACAGCAAAATTTAAGGAACTGGCTCCCTATGATCCTGACTGGTATTATGTTAGAGCTGGTGAGTTTACTCTTAAACCATGTGCTACACAAACTTCATTCATATTTTTGAGAAGTAGATAGTTTTTTTATAATTTTCTCTTAGATTGAGTTAGTTCAATAAAATATTGGTTACAGCTTCCATGGCAAGAAAGATCTATTTGAGGGGAGGTCTTGGCGTTGGTGCTTTCAGGAGGATCTATGGTGGAAGCAAGAGGAATGGAAGCCGTCCTCCACATTTCTGCAAGAGCAGTGGTGCTATTGCCAGACACATTCTGCAACAGTTGCAAAACATGAACATTGTTGAAGTTGAACCAAAAGGGTACATTGTGCTACATATATCTTTTCCTTTCTTCCATGTATAATTTTATAACTTCTCACACACAACACCAACAGCAACACACACAGCCACAGGATTGAAAGTCTACAACAACACTAGATCTTAGTGCATGTCTGGATACACAGTGGATTTTCATGTTGGAAGGAGAAAAATTTCTGGGAAAAGCTACTCCCATTAACTTTTGTGGGAGCAGAATTGATTCTACAAGATCTAAATGTGAATCCAAACATGTCACTAGTCTTACTTATGTTTCCTTGATTCTTCCATCAGTCTTTGCTTTGAGTATAGAGCTTTAATGCAGCTAGCAATCATTTCTATCCCATTGTTTATATCAGAATTTTTTTCACCACGTAATTGTTGGCGATATTATATGAAATCCAATTATGTATCTTCACCAACATCTTAAACTTTTAGAGTAGTTTTTGTCATGTATGGCATTCTAACTTGTTTATGCACTTCATATTATTGCAGAGGTAGGAGAATAACTTCTAGCGGTCGAAGGGATCTTGACCAAGTTGCTGGCCGAACTGTTGTTGTTGCTCCTTGATATTGGCATGCTATAAAAAACTGATGTGACAAATCAATGCCCTTCAGGATTTATTTTTGCCTATATAGCATTGAGACAATTTTATGCATTGAAAATTGAGCAGTTTGATAACATTTTAATTGTAATTTTTTTTTTTGGTCAAGTGTATTCTAGGTTGGAATTTTGACATTTTCTTTCAAATTCAAGTGAATCCCCATTCCATTTTTGTCACAGCATTTCAAGGATTCATATCAACTCGTAGAGTGAACGAAAAAGTAAGTGAGCTCATCACTTATCGCGCATATAACTCATCACTGTTTCTGTTGACGGGTGGCTAATTAAGTGTGTTATTTTGTCATTTGGTCTGCAACTGATTTAGACTGTCTTTTTGTTGGTTCCCTCCCAACAGCTCATTTTCACATTCCAAAAAGCCAACGGATGTGAAGGGTTGAATTGGATTAGTGCCCGTTTAATAGAGTTTCTTATGTGGATCCAGAAAATGATCATACTTAGAAATAAATATATTTTCGTGGAATTAGTTTTTCCACTGAAAATTATTCTCATATAAAAAATTCAAATCTCCAATCTTTCTTGATTCCAAATGTTTCGCTCAATTGCTTCTTTTGAATCGTTATGCTCAATTGTTTCTGCTAGCTAGGTTTGTTTCATTTTTAATTGACTGTTTCTTCTGCTAGCTGTGGCTGACTGGCTGTCAATGTTTCTTAATACCCCTTGTTGCTTTAGTGCTGGAAATTCTGATCGTTTTGTTTTGATTAATTAAATGGATATTGGATCATATATGATGAGATTCTTGTAGATCAGTATTGTTTATAACTTTTCTCGATCGAGTGCATGTTTGAAAACTCTTCTGCAATTAATTCTAATGTTAGAATCAATTCTGGGGGAAAAAAATTCTGTTCGTAGCTGATCCAAGTATGTGTGGACAAATCTTTTATAGCTCGTTTGTATGTTTCGGATTCAATAAGTGCATTTGTCTGAAGCTCAAAGTTGTTTAGGGTTTAGGGTTTGCATTCATGTGTGTGTACGACTAACTTTTGAACATTATTTGTTAGAAAATTGAACTCTAGACTCAAATTGAAAAGCCAATCATGAGATCGACCTACTATCTAGAGCTCCACTTGGAATTTGCCCAATTAGCCTTTGACTAGCTATTCTAACCGAGCAATGCGAGTCAATTTGATTTCCTTAGGTGGGAATTTGGTAGGATGATAAAATCAATCCACCAAGTGGATGTAAGAGCAAAGGCATTGAAAAAAAACTCCAAACAAAGGAAAATTTGAGAGAAAATTGCTCAATTTATGGTTTGTCTTTCTCATAGATTCCAAACATCTATTGATTACTACTAACTACCTAAGGTCGATTGAACCGCCACCCCAATGCCCGGATTTTAGAAATTTGTTCAGCTGCTGCTAAATTTAGCTTATTACTTTTCTTTGTGGTTTATTTTCCTCTTGATATTGTAAAATTCATTTTATTTTGTATAGATCATTGAATTGATGACTCTTTGGAAGATCAGATCATTTGCTCAAACGCCAATCATTTAAACACTGTACAAACACCAAAACCAAAAAGAGAAAAATATGCAACTAAATTGGTTGCCCAGCATACAAAATTGGAGATTATTCAGAAATGGAAAAAGGGGGATTTATAGAACATTATTCACTTCACAATTCACAAAAAAATAATATCTTTGGAAGCTAGCTTAATTCAGGAAAGAATAGGTGCTCATATCACTCCACGATGCTGAGCTGCACTTGATCTTCTTATGAAACTTGGGTGTTCTAGGCATAGTGGGATTCTTCATTGACCTTTTGCATACAAAAAAAAGAAGCTAATATGAGAGAGAGAACCATTCTAAAGAGAAGTCAAGATTTGCCAATATGAGCAACTTTTATGTTCATGTTTGTAAATTGATCCTTAAGCTAAAATCAATTCTGGAAAGCTTGTGTGTGAAAAAAGAAGTTAATCCAAACATGCTATAAATCATTGATAATTAATGAGACTAAATCAACCCTTACCTCCTTGGGATAAAAGGCCTATCAAAATATGGCATGGGCTGTGCTTTTGGCACAAGTTCCCTCCTCAACCTTCTGATTTCTTCCTCTTCTTCCAACTGAACAACATACAAGCAATCAGTATTTAATGAAAGAAAACATGGTAATATCAATGCAGGAATATCTGAATAATAATAACAATAATAGTGCACCTTTTGTTGTCTCTCTTTCTCCAATTTGTATTGCTCCATTAGGCTCAACTTTTCTGCTACCTGCATAATTCAACATTCAATCAAATCTTGATTCCATTTACTTTCACATCTTCCACAAATGAAAATTCTAAATTATTGACACGTCTATGACAAGGAATTAAAATTATCCCTAGAACTAAATTATCCAGAGCATTATAAAAGATAAGTATAAGAGATGAAGGAGGCAGCACCTGATTGTCAAACTCAGCGCGATCCACTGCTCGCACATCACTATGAAGCTTCAAGTCAACCGGTATAGTAATTTCCTTCACTGGAGGTTTTACCAAGCACTGAAATAGCAGGCAACCAAGAATATAAAGGAAGTCATTTTAGCATTTGCAATTTTGCAAACATAAGACATATAGTGCTTTCTTCCAATTTAGTGTTCCGGACCACAACATAGTCAAACAGAACTCAGACAAAGTACTTCATTTCTTAGCAAAATAACCTTACCTCAGGTTCATCAGTTGTCCAAGGAAGACCCTGAGCCACTGGTACCCTCTGCTTCTCTTCTTCAGTCATCATCTCTTGTACCTTCTTTACAAATTCTTCCTCTTTTAACATTCCCCTTTGCTGTAAGCATTCCATTAAAAATGTTATCATTCAAAGTCTTTGGAAAACAACAAGAACAACATTAATAAGTGAACTTATATGATGTCAATTAATTCCAAGCAATTACCTCAGTTCTTAACTTGAATGGCCTTGGATTGGTGATTTTCTGCTGCTTCTTTTTCCACCTCCTTCCCCCAAAAGTGCTTGATGATTCCAAGCTCTGAAATTGATTCAATTACAAAACTCACAACTCTGGTTGATGAATGAATCACAAATCATCATGCAAAAAAGTAACTTAGACTCAAGTCTTACATTTCTCCTGCTGCTTCTTCCCCCATTGGATGTCCTCCTAGACAAACTGCAGCTTGTAGAAAGATAACAAACATCAACAACAACACTTAAAATAGCACTTAAATTAACACATAGCTTTTGCTCAAATCAGCTTATAATCAAAACCAAACAAGCATTGAGTAGAATCATACCTTCCTCTACCGCTATCCCAAGAAGAAGAAACAGAATCACGTGGATCCAAACCAAGGTTTTGGGATGTCAAAGTCAAATTTGTCGGTGGCCATTTCATCACCTTGTGATCATTCTGTTGAGGTTCCTTCTCCTCCTCCTCCTCTTCCTTCTCCTTATGATCTCCTTCATCCTTGGAAATGGGTCCAGCCAGAAGAAGCTTCTCAAAAGCCTGCACCAAATTCTTCACTTTCCCAGACCCCCCACTTTGAGGACCACTCTCCTTCTCCATTGCCGCCTTCACCAACCTCTCCCTCGTGCGTTTCATTGCCAAACCTCCACACTCTGTCTCACCCAAACCACCATTTCCCATTTCCTCTGTTTCAACCACACACTCAATTTCTTCATCTTCATCACCACCATCATCATCACCATCACACCGATTCTTGAAGAACTCTTCCTGTGACTTCCTCAGATTGTGGTAAGCCACACATAGGCACTTACCCCTGATTCCACCGCCACTCCCTTTCTTCTCCTTGCACTTGCAAAACGACGTCGTTTCGCCTGCAGAACGCTCCTTCTCTTTCTCCTGTTCCTCCTCCTTCTGCGTCTTCTTCGCCACAACGAACTTCCTCTGACGGATCTTGGTCCGAGGGGTAAAAGAGGAAATGGGGATAGCAGGGTTCTTCGGCTTCTGAGACTTGCTGGCAGTTACAGAGCAAGACTTGCTCACAACAGGGGAAGAAGAAGGAGAAGGAGAAGATGGTGAAATTGAAGAAGCAGAAGAAGAAGAGTTAGGGATCAATGGTTTTCTACAACCTGGGCTTTGTTGTTGTTGTTGTTGGAGAACATTAGGGTTGAGATTCTCAGCGTGTTTGGGCAATTCTTGAATCTTGGATCGGCACCGCCGTGGAGTCACGGCTGCTGCGACGGCGTTCTGGGCGGTGGCCATGTTCGTCGGAGAAAATCGTGTGATTCTGCAATCGGTAAAGAGAAAGAGTAGTGAAGTTTTTGCGATGAGGAAGAAAATTTAGGGATTTGAGAGAAAGAGGAGGAAAATTGGAACGTTAAACTGAGGCTCTGTGCGTAACGGCTAGTTTTGCTGGGGCTCAATTGGATCATTGATTTTTTATTTTTAACTCTGTTTCTATGTATTTTCTTAATAACTGCCTCTTATGGAAATTAGATTATTCTTCCACCGAATTAATTAGAATATTGATTTTTTATGTACCATCTGGCAAAATTTGGATGAACAATTTTTTCCTTCATATACATCAATATAAGACTGCATATTTAGCAAACTCATGCTTACACAACTACAAGCATGTTTGTTTTGAATTAGTGATTTTACAAAGCTATATTTTCTGAAAAATTATGTTCATGTTTGGCAGCAAATTGATGCCCCACTTTCAAAAGCTAAAACCCGGAGAACCTATGACATAACTAGCACGAAAGAAAGAAGAGATAATTTATTAAATGATTGTACCGAATAGACATAAATATTTTAGGTAAGAGATTCGATTGACACTCATAAATTACAATAGTTTAGAGTAGACCGCTTTTAAATTATATGTATGTTGTGTCAGTCTCAAAGTGCCACAATCTGCAAGTATCGATTGAATGTTTGAAATTGTTGGAATTAAATCACGTATAATATCAAAAGGGTAGGCACCAGGTTGGAACTTAAAGCTACATATGAGTTGTGTGAGAAAAATGTGCAAAACACTATTGAGAGATGCCAAAACGTAGTACCAAATATAAAGTAGAAATGGTGTTTTGAGAGTGTCACCGCAAAATATGAAGAGCAGAATGCTTTGAGCAGTGGCGGTGACATACATGTGTTCACAATATAAGAAAACAAAATTGAAAGAGATCCTTTGTGGTAATAAGTCCCCTCCCTCCACCACAGGCACCGAGTGTGATGAGAAAGACAAATAATTGAGATATTTTGTAATATTTGTTGAAAGATATATTAAAAAAGTGTTTCTTTGTGGAGGTAGGAAAATTGGCTGAACCACATTAAATCATTGGCTCCATTATGGTTCTTGTGTTATTTTCCATCCAACAAAAATGTAAATATTCACCATTTATATTCTGATGTCAAATCCTTCTATGATGATAAACTTGTATGTGACTTTTAAGTTTTAGAATTAATTCTAATAAAAAAATGAGAAATTGAAATTGGTCAACCTATTGTTAATAGTAAGCCATTTTTCTTTTTGGTTATTTTTTACCCAATATATCCTCATAGTCGACAATCATGAGATTAATCCCCTTAAGACTCAAAAATCATATTACGTTGGTAGGTTTGTCCCAGCAAATAATTCTTCATACACACTGCTAATAATTGAATCCTGAACAAGATGCTTAAAAATCTTAATTATCTATCCGTTATGTTAGGCTTATTGGTTTTGTGCTTCAATTAGTAACATTAGCCGGAATGATTGTATGACCTAATGGGTTTCTACTTCTGCTGTTTCATGGACCAGGCTAATCAAGACTTTGGGCAAAACTAATTTAGGCCTTTAACTATTTGGGCTTAGCACTAATCCTAGGTGGTTATTATTAAGGTTCAACGAGGGCCGAGTCCATAATTGTGTTTGGTCCTGTAGAGATCTTATTGAATTTTGGAGAAAATGACCAAAAACAAAATTTGGAGAAAGATATGATCTAAATAAAAGGAGAAAAGAAAACTATAATTTTTTTTTCCAACATCACAAAGATAAATTACATCATCTAGGGAATCCCTAGACTTTTCTCTCCCCAACTCATATGTCCCCTCACCTCTTACCAATTAAGATTTAAGGATATAAAACTCAAAATTTTGGCACAACTTTTATATAGACATGGTATTTTTGTTAAAAACCTAAAAAAATATCATTTGATACAAGATTTATATGTCTTTCACACACGGATATTTTTAGTCGTTGTATTTTATCATGTGGTCGAGACAGAAAACAAAGACATAGACAAATAATTTTTGTCCTATATTTGAATTACTAAGGTTTTCATTTTCTTATGTGTTGAACATGTGAGAACAGTCGTGATTTAGAAATCATGACCATGGACCATCTAAGATTTTTTTTATTTCAACATATAGTTTTTGAAATTGTTAATTTTGCTTCTTTTTATAGCTTCAAATGCACTCAATATATAGTATTTATTTTCTAACTTCTCAAGCAAAGTTCATGCTTAGTTTTTAAGTTTGCACCATCTGCTTTAATGAGAGGCAGTTTAATGATGCTGCTTTGGTCAATAACTAAACGCACATGAAAATCCTGCTTCAATAATGACATTCGGAATTGGATTATAATAAGGATTAAGGAGAGAATTATAACGTAACCAATTATACCTTCGATTTGTTCCCGAATGATAGCTCATTTGAGTAAGGGCTTGACATATAGGTTAAGAAGAGAAAAGTCTTGGGATAAATCCCTGGACGATATAATTAATATTTCCGATATAATGAAAAAAAATTATACTCCATGGAGTACCTTTCAATTTATCAAGGAAATTAAAGGACATTTTTTAGATAATTTTATCAAAATTTTGAATTCTACTTTCTTGTTCTCATCTTACAAACTTCAAAGGACAAAAGAGAAATATTATGTGGTACAATAGGAAACACACGAAAAATATTAAACGGTATCCTCTTAAAACTAAATGTATAATTATTAAATAAAATAATCCTCATAATACTTGACAGAACACATAGAAATTGATTAATTTTGCGTTTCGTGTCCTAAATGCTTCATAATAAACAACATTAAAGCGAACAAAAATACAAAATGTAATGTGGTTGTTTGCTGACCTCATTTCTTAATTATGAGATGAGCATCATCCATGATTATTTATGTAACTCAATAGACCCTAAGAACTCTGCTAGCGGTGGCAACGATATCGTGTCACTATAGGAGATTGATCTTCTTTGCTAGAGTAGGTTAAAAGCAAAAGATGTGACTGTTGGTAGACAACCAAGGAGGAAGATTTTACCACACATAATTAGTCACCACTGTAAGCCTCCTTCTTTCAAATCAAACAATCGTACTTGTAAAAATCTCAACCACCGTCTATTTCCCCTTGCCAACAAGCTTTGCACTAACATCACTACGGACCACCTAACCAACCCCAAAATCATTGTGGCAACCGACCAAACCCCTGAACAACCCACAACCACAAACTCAGGTCCCCTTGAAATTGTGCAGCCAAAGCCGAGTTGCGCCCTCACTGATAAAGACGTCCTCCTCCGTTGATTACCACCTTGCTGATATGAGCGTCCTCAGTCGTTGACTACCATGACGAAACTCTTGCATAAGCTCTGAAGAATCTTGTTGTCACACTGAGCCAACCCACGTGCGGGAATCACTTCAATGTCAAGATGCAAATGAAAACCCAAAAGAAGAATACAAAGGACCCCTTTTAGTGATCGTGCTGCAAGGAGGCGACATGACATATTTTGATAGTTGGAGGTCATGATAAAGACGAGTTAAACGAGAGTTGGAGGATAATTAAGACAGCGGAGTAATGACAATTAAAGGTGATACAACGAAGTAATGGCGACAGTCAAAGTGTTTAGGAGTGCATGGTGCATAGGGAGGGAGATGCCTGAAAGGTTAGGGGAATAAGGGCTGTGACTATTAAAATGTTTTTCTTTTAAAAAATTAACAGATTTACGTACCTTTACTAAGGAAAATATATGCATAAACTATAAGATAATTAATTTAGACATTAGAGCAAAATTTATGGTAGATTCTTTTATGTTAACCAATGTACCTTCGTGATCAATAACTGTAAAATTAATCTGTCGTCTCACTATCAGTGCATTAAATAGTAAAAAATTGACTGATAAGTTTTTTCATATGTAAGAATTGAAAATCAAAACTCTTAACCATTTATTTAAGGGATAAAATATTGAACTAATACACTAATTCATTTATGGTAGATCTTTAACTTTAGGAATTATGACTAATGAAAAGTATAGGATGGAAGCAATGAAAAGTATACGTTTTCCTTAATTATCTCTACATTAAAGTTTAGTGCCATAAAATTATAATCAAAACATCTTTACTTCGATGACACATTATTTACATCCAATGCATATTCTTCCATTACCTTTTGAATAAGGTCCAACTAATCGAATGTGGCCAGCACGTTCATTTACAACTCAAAAAACTAACCATATTCTCAGTACACAGAAAAATGTAAAAAAAAAAATTATGTTTGAACCAAAAGAGAAAAGAAAAATAAGAATAAAAATTCAGAGAAATGTATAGTGATTATATAGAGCATCTTGGAAGGTGGTATAGTAGTGACAATATATATGCTGCTTGTAGTTGAAGTTGTCACACAGAAAGGCGAAAGCAATGGACGCGAAACGCGTGCAACGCGCCAAGAAGCTGTAAACCCGTTTTCGCCAGTTGCATAATAACGAAGACCATGAACGCATGGGTAATTATGTAAATTCAAAGCAAGTTCCCTATTTTGGCACTACCCAACAAACAAAGAAAAATTCAAAGACCTTACGTACAAAATAAATTTGTAAAAACTGTTAGCTCAAGCTCAACCGACACTAAAAAAGTAAAAAACATTAAGCTCCATTTAAGATTGAATAGTATTTTTTTAATAAATTTTCTTATTAATTACTAGTAATTACGTGAAAAATAAGAGTATGGTAAAAAAACTTGGTTAAATTTTTTCAAGTTAAAGAACGCTAAAAGAAGGGCAAAATAAAATGACTAAACAAACAATTCTAACACACGAAAGAGGACTTAAGATAGAAGGATGAAACTTTCATACCTGTCAATGAGCTACGTCTTTAGATGCTTGACGAGTCAAAGTAGCTATAACCAAATTGAGTTTTTAAGGAACATGAGAAATTGTGTGAATGTTGATAATTTTCTCCTTCACTAGTAACTATGAATATCTATATTGTTATTAACAACATCCCTGGTTAATTTTCATGTTAATTTAAAATATTGTTATGTTAAAATATATCAAGTTGGACTTATTTAGATGATATATATAGATTAGTTATATTACATAAAAGATAGTAATTAATTTATGTAGTTTAAAACTACGTGAGAATTCATTAATGCTTTAATGTGTTAGACCTAAATGATGAAACATGCATGTTAAATATCCACTTTTAAGTTGAATTTAACTTGTGACCCAAAAGGAAAAAAATATGAATGTAACAAATTATGTTTATAGGAAATAAAATTAGGTGATTACTTTATAAATTAGTTTAAGAATGCTATGAGAAAATGGTTTGTTTAATTCGCCTTAAGTAAGATATTGATTTTAAATATTGTAATTGAAAAAAATCTCTACTATAAGAATTAGTCCTTTTAAAATATGAATTTTCTGACTCAAATAAGATTATATCCTATCGCATAAAATATTGGGAAACACCATATAAATAAGAGAGATATATTAAATTAACATAATGTTTGCTTCAATTAATTTGCTATGGGTATTTTATTGAAACTCATAGTAGAAAGAATGATGACACCGACCATAGAGGAGTACATTTTGGTAATAACATGTTTGGGAGCTGGAAATTCGTTGGGTTTATTTTTGATAAGCTGGAAATTCGTTGGGTATATATATATATATAACCTTGGTCATTCTTCCATACCAACACAAAACCTTTCTTCTTTCTTTCTCTTCCCCCTTTAGTCAAAGGGATTCATCTCTCATCTCTCATCTCTCATCTCTCAAAGGTAATATTTCAACACCCCCATTTCCTGTTTTTGCTGAATCTTGTTTAACTTTTCTTCTTTTCATCAATTCTTTTTGGATCACACATTCTTGGTTTGCATGTAAATTTTCTTGTGATTATTGAGTTTGATTTCTGATTTGTGTGATAGTGAAATGGATCTTGGCAATTTTCAATTTAAAGGTTGTTCTACTGTTTAATTTTGTGCTTGATTCGTTGCTATTGTGGGATTCTGTTGGGGTGTTCTGGTTGGCAACATGCCAACATGTTCTGATCCAAACCGACATTGGATCTGGTGGAGTTTTTGGTTTTCTTGAATTGGAATCACGAGCATTTAGCTCGTTGTTCTTCACTTGGTGTTGGATCTGCTTTCTGTTTGAGGGTCAACCTCTAGTCATTGTCAAGTTTTATAATCACATCATCAACCTTTGCCTGCGTGTGTTAGATCTGGAATCTTCTAAGCTCTTTTGTGGTTCCTGTTTCATCAATCTGTTGTTTTAGATCTTATTTCTCTCGTGTTTTTTTTTTATATGAAACAATCTACACGTTGTTGATCCTGAATTCTTGGAATGCATTGTTTTTATTTCTACTCTGTTGGAACAATTTGACATGTACTTCTGTTGGCCTTTCTTGGATAGTTAGATCTTTAAATCATGGTTTGAACAGAATGTTGATGCTTGATATGATGTCTCAAAATGAAGTATATATATATAATTTGAACTTGTTGAAATTGAGTGGAACCTTCTTGCTATTGAATTATTGGCCTATTTCTAATGTAATATTTCTTGCAACTCTTTAAGATTTGAAAGCTATTATTTCCTGATTCCTTGTTCTCACAAGATTAGTATTAGTACTACAATTCACAATGATTGACATTGCTATAGAAGATGTCAAAGTGATTTTTGTTGTGTGCTTGTGTTCTTAATTTTTTCTTTTGAACCCTGATTTTGTAGGTTGTTTTTAGAAGTGCAAAATGGTGAAGATTTGCTGCATTGGTGCTGGATATGTGGGGGGTCCTACTATGGCAGTCATTGCCCTGAAGTGCCCATCCGTTGAAGTGGCTGTTGTTGATATCTCTAAAACCCGCATTGCAGCCTGGAACAGCGACACGCTTCCAATCTACGAGCCTGGCCTTGATGATGTTGTCAAGCAATGCCGCGGCAAGAACCTGTTCTTCAGCACAGATGTTGAGAAGCATGTCTTTGAGGCTGACATAGTATTTGTCTCTGTCAACACCCCAACCAAAACCCAGGGTCTTGGAGCTGGCAAAGCAGCAGATTTGACTTATTGGGAAAGCGCGGCTCGTATGATTGCTGACGTCTCAAAGTCTGACAAAATCGTGGTTGAGAAATCCACTGTCCCTGTCAAAACTGCCGAGGCAATTGAGAAAATCCTGACCCATAACAGCAAGGGAATCAAGTTCCAGATTCTATCAAACCCGGAATTTCTCGCTGAGGGAACCGCAATTGAGGATCTTTTCAAACCAGACCGGGTTCTTATCGGAGGAAGGGAAACCCCAGAAGGCCAGAAAGCCATTCAAGCACTGAAGAGTGTTTATGCTCATTGGGTACCTGAGGAAAGAATCCTCACCACAAATCTCTGGTCTGCTGAGCTATCTAAGCTTGCTGCTAATGCCTTCTTGGCCCAAAGGATTTCATCTGTCAATGCCATGTCAGCGCTTTGTGAGGCAACTGGTGCAAATGTCCAACAAGTGGCATATTCTGTTGGTACTGACTCAAGGATTGGACCGAAGTTCCTCAACGCCAGTGTTGGTTTTGGTGGGTCTTGCTTCCAGAAGGACATCTTGAACCTTGTCTACATCTGCGAGTGCAATGGCCTCCCGGAGGTGGCAGAGTACTGGAAACAAGTGATCAAGATCAACGACTACCAGAAGAGCCGGTTCGTGAACCGTGTGGTTGCATCCATGTTCAACACAGTTTCAAACAAGAAGATTGCTATCCTCGGATTCGCCTTCAAGAAAGACACCGGGGACACAAGGGAGACCCCAGCAATTGATGTGTGCCAGGGTCTACTTGGTGACAAAGCCAACCTGAGCATATATGACCCACAAGTGACTGAGGAACAAATCCAGAGGGATTTGTCAATGAACAAGTTTGATTGGGATCACCCTATCCACTTGCAACCCTTGAGTCCCACAACTGTGAAGAAAGTGAGTGTGGTTTGGAATGCTTATGAAGCAGTGAAAGATGCACATGCCATTTGCATTATGACTGAGTGGGATGAGTTCAAGACTCTTGATTATCAGAAGATATATGATAACATGCAGAAACCAGCATTTGTTTTTGATGGCAGGAACATTGTGGATGCTGATAAGTTGCGCGAGATTGGCTTCATTGTGTACTCCATTGGTAAGCCACTGGATCCATGGCTCAAGGACATGCCAGCTGTGGCATAAAATGGATCATTGACCAAGTACTACCACACACTCGTATGTTGTTGAGGCACTCAAGTTTGATTCTTTATTATTTTTTGTTGTTAAGAGTTTCTATTTTCCTTCTCCTTACTTTCCCCATAGTAGTTGACATAAAGGGGTATACATCAGGGGAAAGTAGGAGGACTCTATGTTTTGTTTTGTACTCCAATTCATTACTTCATGGCTGTTAAGAATGTACTAGGAAACTTGTTATGTTTGATTAATGTTTTGTTTTGATCACATTGTCGAAAGTTTTGGAATTTTCTGAGAAATATTTGGATAATTTGCATTTCTTATTGCTCTCTAATTTGGTGGACATTTGATTTTATTCCTCAAAGCTTGTTCTGGAGTAATTTTAAGTTCATTTATTTTTTAAAATAAACAAGAGATATAGAAAGGAAGACTGCAAGAAGTCCATAAACAAGAGATATGGCTGGTGCTTTTTTCACAACCGTTCAGTACAATCTGTGACTGACTATGGGTCAAAATTACTGAACAAGGTGGAATGAAAATGGGAAGAAAGCAATATTGTTGATACAGTGAGTGAGAAAGAAAAGAGGAAATGAGATAAAGGTTGGGGGTGCATGAGGAAATAGGTTGTACACGGTGAAATGGTTTGTTACCCAATAAAACTGCAAATTTGCATGGCTCTCATTTTACAACTGCAAACATGCAAATCATAATAGTGGGTAAATTTTCCTTCCACATCATGGATCACCTAAAATCTTACTATCCACAGTTGTGTCAGCATTTCATACTCCTACCGTTTTTCAGTTTTTATTTTAGTGTAATTTAATTTTTAATTGATTGTGTTGGTATGTTTGGATCAATTTATTTTTTCTTTAGAATTATTACATGCTTATAACTTGACGTCGCTCATTAGTATTTTTCGAATGTGATACATTTTTTTTAAATCACGAATATTATCTACTGAGACAATTATGTTCAAGTTGAGTAAGACTAATATAGATGATAAAACTCTTTCTACTAAGTATGTAACGCAGATATACATTCATTAGGGCTCGAACCTAAGACCCTCTTTAAGCTAAAACTACTATGTGTCTACTTAGAGGTTAGAGCATCTTCAATGCAAGGTTCTTAATTCTTATTTTTGAATTAAGAATTAAGAACTGAGTTTTTAACCACTTGAGGGGATGACATGAAGTTCTTAATTCTTAAAAATAAGAACTAGGTTCTTATATAAGAAGTTTTACTTTTTGATTTCTTAGCATAAAAAATTAATTTTTTCTCTCTCATTCATTTAATTTAAGTATTGAATTAACATTTAAATTTAAATCAAAATTATATGGAAATAAAAAATATTAATTTAATTGTATTATGAGACCGGATGAATAGTGTTAAGAACTAAGAACTTATGGTCGGAGCAAAATCTGCAAAGAGTTGCTTAAGCACATGTGGCAGTACGGGCCCACATGAATAGAGCTAAGAAAGTAAGAACTAAAAAATAGCATTGGAGATGCTCTTATCTATCCATTTTGCAGTACTACGATACTAATTACTAATTAGGCACTTAATAACTAAGATGAAAAAACAAAAACGATTTAAAAATATAAAAGTAAAAAAGAGTGAAAAAGAGGGAGGAACTATGTTGCACGGGTACGTACCCGGTACGGGTACGCCGTGGGTACGTACCCAAAAGCATCGCCAAACAAAAAAAACTGGATACGTTTTGGGTACTCCGTGGGTACGTCGGATAAGTTTTTATTTTTTAAATGAAAAATGTTCAAAACTAAAACGTTTTGTAGTTTTTTTTATGTAATTTTAAAAATTAAAAAATTTATTCTCAATTTATTCAAAAGACCAAAACCTAATTTACCTTTCACTCTTTCTAACATACGACTGCTATGAATAATGAAGAGAGAGAGTCGCTCACGTTCTTCTTCCTCCCATCATGCCACCATTGAATCCATCGTTCTGAGGGTATTAGCCAAGAAATACGAGTATTGTACATTAGGAGATTTGATATTTTTAAGGGATAATTCTCTACTTGGTCCCTGTGGTTGTGTCGCCGTCTGAAATTAGTCCCTTCCCGGAAAATCTGAAAATCTAAGTCCTCGGGTTTGGAAAGTGTGTGGAAATTAGTCCCTCCGGCGAGGACCTGCTCCACACATTTTTTCAAACGCGAGGACTTAGATTTTTAGATTTTCCGGGGAGGGACTAATTTCAGACGACCACACAACCACAGGGACTAAGTAGAGGATTAACCCTATTTTTAATTAATAATATTGCGGTAGAAAATAGGGTTTGGATAACATGGAGCCCGAAAATCGGGCTCCAAAATTAGAGCCCTGGGTTTGACCGGTGATCAACCTTAATTTCATTTTTGAATTTTTTTTAAAAAAATTATTAATTTACATTAAAACTTAATTAATGTACAAATCTCAATTTAATTCAATTAATCAGTTAAACCTCCCTTCTTTTCTATCCCAATTTCAAAACATTTTTCAAATCTTATCACACCAATTTCTCTTAAAAACCAACAAATCATATCTCAAACAAAATCACCCCACATAACTAATTAACGGCTTTCTCTTCCCAGCCACACACGACTTTCTTCTTCTTCCTTCCTCCACACCAGTTCCTTACCCTGCCCAAAGAGACAAAAGGCGCGGCGAGACACCTTCAGGTGCGGTGGCTCAGTCCAGGAAGAGGCTTACGTGCCGTAGTTGGGCTCGGGCAAGGGAGTTGAAGCTGTGGTGGTTACCACTGATTTCCGCAGTCTCCTTTCCTTCTCCTCTCCCCGTCGCAACTCTCACCGGCAACACCGTCGCCACATCGCCTCGCCGCATTAGATCTCGGCTGGTAGTCGCCTTTGCTACAGCTACAACAATCGCCACCGCCGATCCTTTGTCAATGGATGCGCGGGATCTAGATCTCAGGTTCACAGATCTTTCATGAGGTGAGTTCTTTTCTGGATTTGATGGTTTGAAGGAGCTTCTGGGTTGGGATTTTGGGTTTGGATGGTTCGGATTTCTGGGTTGAAGGAGTTCTTCTAGGTTTGAAGATGAAGAGCATGATGAAGATGTTGATGTCGTTCATATTGATATTGTGTTGGTGAGAAGAAGAAGAAGAGTGAGTTCTGATGATGGTATCTTTGAGCTTCAAATTTGATATTGTGTTGTAAAGATTTGATTTTTCTGTTGGTTTAGTGTTCAGAACACTGTTGAGCATTTTTTTGTTCATCTAGATCTGATTCATCTTCTTTTTGTAAAATTTCGGATTTGGAGATTCAGTGAATGGATAAATTTCTGGGTTTGAGATATGGGGGAAGATGAATGTGGAACAGGAAGAATATGAGATTTTTATTAACTTAAACCGTTTACTACGATTTTCAAATTAAATATATATTTTTTATTTTTTTTAAGTGAAGGGTGATAGCAGGTCAAAAACAGGGATCCAAAATTGGAGCCCGAAAAATAAGGCTCCACAGTAACGGGACCCTAGAAAATATTTTATTTCAATTTATATATATGTGTGTATTTATTTAAATAAATATATATATATATATAACTGACGTACCCGTACTATTTTTTTTTTAAATGCCGTACCCGGTACGCGTACCGGTACCCATATCCGTGTAACATAGGGGAGGAAACTAGAAATTAATCATGTGATTGAGCAGGTTGGAGTAAAAAAAATGAAATTGGAATTGATTTTTTGTTGCAGCTGAGCTGAGAGCTGGGTGTTGAGTTGAGGTAAAGTGATTTGGATGATCGGGTTGGGTTTTGCCAATCACTATTCTTTTCTTCTGTAACACCAAATTTGCCACCCTTGTATCGTTCGTAATCGTATGTATCCTCCTCCTCCACGTGCTTCTGCCTGCACTCTCTACAGTGTTTCTCTATTCTCCACCATATTCAACCCCTCCATTTCATGGAACCACCACCCATGGACTCCACCACCACTGTCACATGGCCTGATTATCATCAAACCCAAACCCTAAACACAGTACTCCCATCACCATATCCTCCTCCTCCTCCTCCTCCTCCTTCAACATCTTACCCTACCCATTACCCCTATTACCCTCAAAACCCTAACCCTGCTGCCACTGTTGTAGAACCTGTGCTCAACCCTCCTGGTGTTGATTCCTATGCCCCATTGAATTCCAACCCAGTTTCCCATCTGGGTTATGAACCCATTCCCATTCCCAATCCCAATTTGCCGTACGGTCAAGGCCACGTTGTAGATTCGAATGCGAGCTCGTTGGTGCCGCCGTCTTATGGGTACTACTATGACCCCAATGCTCAGAATTGGGCTGCTAGAGAGGCTGTCAGGCAATATGGTGCAGACCCTTCTGTTTATGGAGCTGTAAGTTGGTGTTTCTTTTGTTTTTTTCTCCAGAGTTTTGATCTTTGATTTTGTTGGGTGGTGTGTGGTTGTAAATGATAAGGGGTGGCTTTTAAATGCACAGGACAGATAATGCAATGCAGTAGGAAATGGTGGAAAATGTGGGTGTGTGTGAGTTTGATTCTTCTTAGTTAAGGACTGATTAAGTTGATGCTGTTTTCTGGGTACTAGAGTACAAGATATAGGTTAGAAATGTGATGATTGTTGATTTGCTTGGTTCTTGGTGTGTGTCAAATGTTGTATGATCTTGTCTTGCTTTTTTGTTTTATTTGGACTTAGGGAATTCAAATAGATTTCTGCGGTTCAATTAGAAGGACTGCCAATATTTAGAATTTGTAGAGTTGGAATGCTTTGACATGTTTGAGTTATGACTTCCAAATTGTCTAAGCGTAGGTTCAAGAGTAAGACTTACTACTTCATCAATCAAACATAATGGCATTAGATTTATTGATTCCAACCCAGCTTCACTATTTGTCAGTTTTTATTATCCATATTCCATAACAGAGACTATTGTTTACTTATCCGGTTTTGATATCTACCTATAATGCTTATCACTTAGGAAAATACCACATAGCATGACTAATTTTTCCAACAAAAGGCACAAAGGGTTATATTTTCCTAGACTTAAACCGTTCTCTCACTCTCTCTCTCTCTCTCTCCCCTCCTATGTATTCTCCATTTTCACTGAGTGGTTGATTTCCTCTTGTGCAGTTCGTGCATTAGCCAGTTGTGCTAAATAGTGGCTCTTTCACTTATGATTTGTGCTCTTTATTATCTTTTATGCAACATATAGAATTTAATTTTCTTATAGATAACCAATGTACTCAGACCTTAGATTGTTTTAAAATCCCATATCCCGTACCCGTATTTATACCCAGTATTGGCTGGTGCCTTACGCCTGTACCCCGTATCCGTGCAATGTAGATCAAAATTCAAAAGTTAATGACCTCTCCATTTTAATATCCAAATTATTGGGTATGGTATGTGGATCAGACAAACATGATCTGTTTGCTGTAAATGTTAACATTCTAGTAAATTGGAGAACTGGTTAAGCTTTGAACTGTTATCTTGATATCAGCTACTTTCCTGTCAAAATTACCTGAAGTTATGCTACAAATTTACTTTAGAAAGTGTGAATTTTCATTTAAATCTATTTTTTCCCGAAATTGAGTGGATAGTGGTTCGGAAGTTATTCATAATTGCTCATAGGTTTCAAGTTAGTAGGAACTTTTTTTGGTAGTTGAGTTCATTGCCCTTCCTTGTTTCATTAACCAATATTATTTTCAGTTGTGGCATCAAAAAGTTTTCCTGAATGAAAGTTTAAAGGCAAAGGAAATGAAAATGAAATTGGACACGTTGTCCCTCACTACTTGGATTGGAACAGTAACTCGTGACACTGATAAATCTTTCTCCCTTTACTTTGAGGGCATTACAGTACAAATTGATTATGTGCATATCTTTAATAATCTCAGTAATTTTGTCTACATTCAACATGCATTTGAAATTGGACTTTTGGTTGATTGTATGAATTGTTTTTAGAATTGTTTCGTTGAGGATTTGAATAGTATATTTAAGTTTATGTAAGTTGTTTGTGTAATTCTTGTGTGCTTCATGCAGGGCATCCCTATACCATCAAATGGCTCAGAACAATTGGCTATTGTAAATCCTAGCTCCACATGGTGGACAAATACCACGACTCAACCTCATGGCAATGGAAAATGGAAGAAATACCCAAAGAAACCTAAAATGAAGACTGTGCAACCTGCATATTGTGAAGTTTGCAAGACAGAGTGCACCAGCAAGGATGTACTGGACCAGCATAAATTAGGAAAGAGGCACAAAAAGAACTTGGAGAAACTAAGAGAATCATTAAAACCAGCCCAAGTTCATCCATCTGGGTCGTCTAATCCTGTTATAGGACCACGAGAACAGAACGACAAGGGAAAATCTATCAGTAAGCTTAAGAGTAAGAGGAAAATTGAAACTCCAGAGGATTTGGAGATTAAGAAAAAGAAGGTTCTTGAAGGAGGGGCTGCAGCTAATGCAGTTAGAACCTGTGCTGTATGTAATGTGGTGTGTAATAGTGAGACAGTTTATAATTATCATATTGCAGGAAAAATGCATGCTGCTATGATGAAGAAAGCATCTGGCCTTAGACAACCCAATGCTAGTTAATTTCCTCTTTTTTTATTTTTTTATTTCTGGAACATTAGTTTTACTTTCATGACATTGGTATAGTATTTCCACTGAGAATTTGAATAGAGTCTCTGTTGTTTAATCTTAGTTTTATATGACAAAGAATTGAGTGTATAAACTTTTACAATTTTTGAGCAATAGAGATGCATCAGACCTTCAGTTGTTTCAAGAAGAGCAAATTCTTGCTACATGTGACAATTCTGACAAGGTAGACCACATCCCTGGTAGGGGGATCAAGATCCTATCATGTGACAACTTTTTCATGTTCTCTCATGTTGAAATTGTGTCTTCCTGTCTCTTCATATGCATTAAATAGGTGGCAATATTTGGGACCCTTTAAATATTTATGAGGAGAAAGATAAACACAATATTTCACTTCACATTGTCATGTGATATAAGAATATCATAATTTGGTTAAGGAGAGGATTTGGAAGGGAGGTATTAGGAGGAATTTGAGAGGTTGGGGACGTTTAGGAAATTAACCCTAAATTTTCAATAATGATTGTTGTATATATGGGGATCTACAACATACACCAGATATACACATTTAGTGACAGAATGCGAAGTAAAGTGTAATGAAATGTGTAACACGTTTTAGTTTTTTTTTTTAAAGCAGTTGTAACACATTTAGTGAGGCTTTAGCTTTAGAACAGCTAAATATGTTGTTTTTGTGTTTAGCAATGGTTACGAATGTCACTAAATTCATATGTCGATTGAATATCAAGAGTTTCTAGGGTTTGCCTAGGGGTATACAAAACTCGGCCCAGTCCATCAACTTGTCTTGGCCCATTAAACTCATATTAATCGGATGTCCTCGGGTCTAATCCGATTAACATTTAGGGTTAGATGAGAGACAAAAACCACATGTCTCAACCCGTCTCATGAAAATATGTACTCGTGTAATTTTGCTTTATGTAATTTGCATGATTGTAAAAAAAAACATGTAATTTGCATGAAGATGTGCTATATCCTTCTCTTCTATGCAATGTTTTGATTCAATTTATCTTTTCCTTTTCTGCTGAATTTTGGTATGTAGAAGATGGCGTGGATTCTAGAATGAACTTTAAGCTTTATATCATTTCAGGATACAATATTTTTCTCTTTTTTCTTTGCCGAGGTATCCCCATAGTCGAAAGTCATGAGACTAATTTCCTCAAGGCTCAATACTCGCATTAAATGGATAGCTATATCTCAACAAATTCTTCTCATATTAGAATACACTATATAAACATGTCCAAAGTTACTGTTAGTAACTGCTGACTGTGTTAACAGTTAGCTATTAAGTTTGTTGTGCTTAGCTGTCAAAACAAAATTAGTTAGAGGTGGTTAGCTTGTTCAACAAGCCTTAGAGTTTCTCTATATATACTATTATCATCTCTTGTATGGTTAGCTTTTGAAAATCAATGAGAATCAGTTTTACAGATCAGAGTTTTCAGCATCTCTATACACACCGCTCGGAGATCAAACTCTCAATTGGATCTCAACTATCTACCAGTTACGCTGATATGTAGCATATATATGTAATCAATGAATTATTTCAAATTTCATATATAATATCTTATGAATTTTTTCCCTTTTAGTACTTGTCGGGCTATCCTAATCCCAAGTCACATTGGTTTGGTCCTATTTAAACCTAAACATGATCAACTTTCTTTAGGTTTGTGAACAAAATAAGACCTATAAATTGATAAAACAAAACTTAGAATTGGGTGAAAGATAACTAAAACTCGTCTTTGTACACTTGTACATCTACTTATAAGAATTCTTTTGATGGTGTGAGGAGAATTTTAATGGGATGGTAAGAGCAAGAACCACTAAATACTAAATATTACATTCTCCTCCTCTGCTCCTCCTCTTATGGGCTTAAATACTGGCAAGTACTGTTCGTCATACTCACTTTCTCTTCCATCTTATTTCATTTATTTTTCCTTTTAATTATTCTATCAAATCGAGTATCATATACTAACTCATTTCTATTTATTTTATTCCTTATCTCATTGGATGGAACTTGCAAGTAGTCTTGGTAGCTGAATCAAACTTTATTCTCAGACACAGTACACTGAATGGCTACTCACAACCACCACCCTTCTCCACCACCACCACAACAACCGCCATCACTCGACCACCTCGCACAAACCATCTCCACCCTCCTCCACCGCGTCGAAGCCCTCGAATCCTCCCTCAACCTCCACACACACCAACCTCTCCGCCACGCCGCCGCACGCGTGATCCAAACCCGCTTTCGCTCCCTCCTCGTTCGCAGATCAAGAACCCTCAGCCATCTCACTTCCTCAAATTCTCTCAAACCCTCTTCTTCCAGCCACCCCCACTTCGATTTCTCAGCTCCCTCCCTCAAACTTGGGCTCAACCCTCCTGGTGGTGATTCCGATGCCCCATTTAACCTTAACGCACACCCTTCTACTTGTGGAACTGTAAGTTGGTGTTTCTTTCTCGAAAGTTTCCAATTTTAAGTTTTTTTTTTCCTCAGTGGTGTTTTGATGTGAATGTTGTATTTCTGCTTGTGAGTGTGAATTTAGTTCTTCTTAGGTTAAGGATTGAGTGGTGATGTTTTTTCCTTTTTCTGGTTGCATGTGTAGAGAGCTTAGTTTTTTTTATTTTACTGAGCTGTCTGTTCTAAAGATTTATGCTTCTAACTTCATTTTAGTTTGAAAATTTATTTTTGAATTCAGTTTTCTTCTTCCTTATGGTAAGGGGAAATTGGGTTGCTATTCACAGTAGAAGAAACAATGTTTCCAATATATAAAATTTATAGAGTTGGAATGCTTTGACATGATGGGGCATTATCAAAATTTATGTTGTTAACTATTGCTAGATTGCATATTATTCGATTGTTGTAAGTAAGGAGTTACAACAATAGAGGATAGTTCATTTGATTTCGGTGTCTTATTCGATTGTTGGGGTTTCTTGCCTTTTCATGGCTTGGTGTGTACATAATAGCCTCTAGGTGGGGTTAACTGGCGTTTTAATTTAATTATAGTAACAGCTGTGTACATACCCCTAGGTGGTGTTAACTCTTTAATCATTTTTATTGTGTATTGTTCCAAATGGGAAATGTTCTGTTTAATGGGGTTGCAACCACACATTTTTCAACAGCGCACTTGAAAGATTGAAGTGCTGGATGAGGCTTAGGATTGTGCCTCTTGTGTCAGACCGTGTACTGTTTTGGAGATTAGCGTTCTGTTTTCCTTGGGTAGACTGATGCAAATTGGTGCTTGGTGTTGTTTTCTTCATTTCATGTACTGAAAAAATAAAAAGGTCATGAGTTATTTCAAAACTTAAAAGTCCCACATTGCTGGAGTCATGATCCCCGTCTCCCCTCACTCTAAAAAATTGGGCCTCACGGTCATTTGCTGCTTCAGCCTTTTATTTTTTAACCTTACCAGAGAAATATATTTTTCACATGTTAAAATATTGACCACTGTCCACCATCAATGCACTGTCCACATTAAACACAGCCTTCACATCACGAATATGAGATCTACCTCCTCTCGTCTCTTCTTTTAGTCCATCTCTTGGGTTACACCAACTTCAATTATGTTGTATTTCGTGCATTGAAATTAACTTGCAAATAAGCTTGTCTAATTTTATTTTATTTATTTATTTGTGTGCGTGTGTGTATGGTACGGATCCAAGATTCAACAATTATTGGGTATGGTATGGTGGTACGGATCAGTCAAGCATAGTCTGTTTGCTGTCAATGTTATTGTTCTAGTAAATTGCAGAACAGGTAAAGCTTTGAACTGCTACTTTTCTGTCAAAATTACCTACAGTGCTTAACTCTAGGTTTAAAAAACCGCTTGATTGGTTTTTTGGTTGATTGTATGAATTGCTTCTAAAATTGTTTCGTCGAGGATTTGAATAGTATATTTACGTATTTCTTGTGTGCTTCATGCAGGGCATCTCTATACTATCAAATGGCTCAGAACAATTGGCCATTGTAAATCCTTGCTCCACATCCTTGACAGAATGGAAGAAAGATGAAATTAAGATTGGGCTCAGCCCTCCTGGTGTTGATTCTGATGCCCCATTGAACTCTAACACAGAACCTGCTACTACTTGTGGAACTGTAAGTTGGTGTTTCTTTTTTTTTTTCCTTACTCGTCAGTTCTGATTTTAATTTTTTTTCCAGTGGTGTTTTGTTACCAATGATATTTCTGGTTGTGAGTGTGTGAGTTTGGTTCTTCTAAAGTTAACGACTGATTGCTGTTGTTTTTTCTGGTTGCAAGTGCAGAAGATAGAGGTTAGAAATGTGATGAGTGTTGATTTGTTTTGTTCTTGGTGTATGCTAAATGTTGTATGATCTTTCTTGGCTATTTATTTTATTTGGAGGATTTTAAATAGATCTCTGCGGGTACCTCAGTTCAATTGAAAGGAACTGACTTTCATAATTTTACCAAGCTATCTGTTTTAAGAGATTTATGTTCCTAACTTTATTTTAGTTAAAAAATTTAGTTTTAAACTAAGTTTTCTTCACCACCCAGCCTGTAGATTAACTGACATGGAGTTGTTCTAGCTTAAGTAGAGGTCTCGGGTTCAAGACCTTTTCAATGCAGCTGGTTTGAATACTCGGTAGAGAGAGTTTTGCCTCCCATAGAGGGCCTACCCAGCTTGAACAGGTTTTCCTCAGTAGAGGATCCCTCACCTCAATAAAGGATACCTGTGGTTGATTTTACTTTTGGTTGATTGTATGAAGTGAAGTGCTTTTAAAATTGTTTCGTCGAGGATCCGAATAGTATATTTTAGTTCAATAAGTGTTTTGTGTATTTCTTGTGTGCTTCATGCAGGGCATCACTATACCATCATCAAATGGCTCAGAACAATTGGCTATTGCAAATACCACGACTCAACCTCATGGCAATGGAGAATGTAAGAAAGATGAAATTGAGATTGTGCAATCTGCATATAATTGTGAAGTTTGCAAGATAGATTGCCGCACAAAGCAAAACCTGGACCAGCATAAATTAGGAAAGAAGCACAAAAAGAACTTGGAGAAACTAACCCAAGATCATCCCTCTGGGTCGTCTAATCCTGCTATCGAGTTGGAGAAACTAACCCAAGTTCATCCCTCTGGGTCATCTAGTCCTGCTATAGGACCACAACAAGAACAGAACGACGAGGGCAAATCTATCGGTGGGCATAAGAAAAAGAGGAAAAATGAAACTCCAGAGGATTTGGAGAGGAAGAAAAAGAAGCTTATTGAATGCGGGACAGTAGCTGATGCAGTTAGAACATGTGATATATGTAATGTGGTGTGTAATAATGAGTCAGTTTATAAATATCATCTTGCAGGAAAAAAGCATGTGGCTATGGTGAAGAAAGCTTCAGACCTTGGACAAGGCAATGGCAGTTAAATTTCCTTTTTTTTTTTGATGTCAGGAACATTAGGTTTCTTTTCATGACATTGTTTAGCTTCTCCACTGAATTGAATAGAGTATCTGTTGTTTAATTTTAGTTTTATATGACAAGGGATTGATGTTCTTGAATATGCCTTGCTTACACATATGCTGGTGTTAATGTCAAAGATGAAATGATGTAACCTCTGTTCCTCTACCCTTGAAAAAAAAGTAGAGGTTGAAAATCAAATTAACCGAACATTGTTAAACAACAACAAATGAGAGTCAAAATCACTACCTCAAATAGTCCTCGACCACAAAATCCTCCTCCCAATACTCTACTTTGTCCATCTTGTAGCCTTTGATGCCACAATAACACATTTTCAATCTTCTTATTATCCCCTCCTAAAATGAAGAGTTTCACTTCCTCCTCTCATTGCTTTTGTATTCTCCATTGCAATTTGTCACCTCCATCACAACAATTTGAAGCTTGGGGATGGTCACCCATTTGTAGGGTTCGACCTAATATCAGACATGGCATAACAATGGTGAGGGTAGGAGAAGATTAGAAGAAGGGAAGGCATGTGTAACTCACACGACACTTCCTAATCCTTAAAATCTCTCACACCATCGGCCATGTAATACAACTCAACCGCCGCTTCACTCCAAAAGTAGCAGAAAAGCAAATTTGTTGGTTTTCAAATGAAGAAGTGATGAAAAAAATTAAAAGTACAACGTCAAACAAACATCAAAGACCCTCAATTGTTCGTTTTAAAATATGATGACCTACTTCACGCAATCAATAGTAACGCTTGATACACCAAAAAAAAAATATATACAATTAAACATTTTTACATTTGGAGTGTATATGTTTTTTTACTTGTCCAAACTCCAACCCCATTTTTATTTATCCCAACACCAAGCCCAATATCAAAAGTGAAACCATTTCTTTCTCCTCCTCTTAGCTCAGTTCAAACACTCCACACTCACCATAGTCACAGTCAGTACCTTGAGAATTCACAGTTACACTGAATGGCCTCTCACCACCACCACCACCACCCCCCCTACCCCCATCACCACCAACCTTCTCCTCCTCCTCCTCCTAGCCACTGCTGCTGCAACCCTTCTTACAGCAACTGCTGCACCACCACCCCACCACCTCACCACCCTTCTCCGCCGCCACCACCACACGACCACCTCGTACAAGCCATTGCCTCACTCCTCCTCTCCCAACCACACCTCATTCCCACTCAACTCCACCCCAAACCTCACACACGCGACAACCTCGATCTCAACACCCATCACCTTAAACACCAACACCAAACCCATTCCACCATCTCCTCCCTCCTCGACCGCATCGAATCCCTCGAATCCTCCCTCAACCTCCACACCCACCAATCTCTCCGCCACGCCGCCGCGCGCGTGATCCAAACCCATTTTCGCTCCTTCCTCGTTCGCAGATCAAGAACCCTCAGCTACCTCAAACACCTCGCTTCCATCAAATCCTCATTCAACGCTCTCAAATCCTCGTTTTCCAGCAAACCCCACTTCGATTTCTCAGCTCTCTCCTTCAAAGCTATGAACTTGCTCCTCGAACTCGATTCTATTCAGGTAATCCAATCATGGGTATTTTTTATTTCATTCGAATTTTCTGTGTTACTTTTAGTCCCTGAAAAAAGTTTCAAACTTTGGGTTTAGGATTGTGATCCAATGATCTTAGATGGGAAAAGGTCGATTAGCAGAGATCTGGTTCAGTTTTTGGACTCCATTGAAGAGGTTGCTATGAAAAAGCATCTTCATTGTGTCAAAGCAGTAAAGAATCCAAGGTATGGTCGGAAAGTTCAGAAACCTAAAAATGTAGGGGATGAAGAAAAGAGGAAGTTGTTGCAGAACTTGAGGGGCAGGGTTGAGAGGATTAGCAAATTGTGTAATAACCCTTCTGCAAATGGTGAAGATTTAGAGCCTGATGAGGGCATTTATGATCATGAGGATGAGGATGAGGATGGAGTAACTAATGTTTTGATGAGTAGGAGGAGTGAGGTGTCCGCGAACAAAAATGGGGGTTTTGTTCAAAGGCAAGGAGTTGTTCAGCCTAGAGTGAAGAAAAGTGTGAGATTTGCAGAGAATGGGAATACTTATGAGGTTTATAACAGCAGCACTTGTGAACCGGATCTGAATGGGGATGTGACGTGCTCAGAGGGAAGTTCATCGGGTGATGATCAAGTAGAGGTTTTGGAGAATGTGAGTTGCGCAGTTGAAGATGTTTTGGATTCTTCTCAGGGTGCCGAAAATGATGATAGTGTAGGATCACCACATAGCAGTGATGATGGTGAAAAGCTCTCAAGAAAGGGTCTCAGAAATGGTGGCAGAATTATAGTGAAAGAGCAGGTTCAAGGGCACCAGGAGCAGCTTTTGTTCTCTGCTCCATTGCCACTTAAGATGGAAAACAGGACTGATTCCAAGAAGAGTAAAGGTGTGAAAATTTTGACGTGAATGGCCATGACATTATGATCATGTAAGCCAAAGTTTACATTTGAATTGTATTGTAAGAGTATTTGCTTGGACTTTTGAATGGTAGAGTTCATTTGAGTATCTAATTGGTCTTTGGTTCTGTAAATGGACTTGTAATGTTTCACTTCAGTTGTTGTTTAGTAGTTTGAGACTATCAGCAGTTCCCCAACATTCTTTGAAGTAACTTCATTTGTTTTCTCAATGTTAGTAGTATTGGCATGTGGCAATTGCCACATTGCTTTCCGGCTGATTGACTTAACCAGAGAAATAGACTTATTGTATGTTTGAATATCCTTCTACAGTTGACTCTAAAGTTAAAATTAATTCTATGATTCCATATGGCTGTACAAGAGAAGGAAAGATGTTTTCTTAATTTATTTAGGCCATATTGAACATCTGCACGATGACATCTCCTGTGATCGAATTCTTATGCTAATTCCAAAGTGTGCTTTTGGATATTAGTTTAGTTAACGTATAAGTACATTCATCATGAGTTATATGAGATTCGTTCACTTTTTACCTTGATTACTAATCCCGAGTTATATGAGATTCGTTCACTTTTTACCTTGATTACTAATACATGTTAGCATTGATGCTAACGGGTACCCATTGCTAACATACACAGCCTAGATCATACAAAAAACAACACGAATAACTACGTATGAAACATGATAGTTAAAAGGCTTTGTTTGTGAGTTTTTGGGGGGAGGTGAAGGGAGGGCAAGAGGGGGAAGCGGGGTATGCCCTTCCCTTGCTTGTGAGCCCCAAACTCCTCATAACCTTTCAACTTGAGGGAACTAAAAGAGTTTTGGAGGGGTTTTCAAGGGTTTTTAGAAATACCTCAAACACTTCCCCCTTCTTAATATCTCTCAAACAAGAGGGGACTTCTCCTACGCTTTCCTTCCCTTTTAAAGAAAAGAAAGAAGAACATAAACATTATTTGTAGGCATGATAGACTTTAGAATGCCAAACACGCTCCTTACCCCACAAAATTTTGCTACATAAAAGAGAAAGAGAATGAAGGATGAGGAAACCATGATTTTCAGACCTGGATTGTTAGTGAGCTAGAAACTTGGCGAAAGTGTACTTCAAAAAACCAACTGATAGTGGCTCATTGAAGAATGATTTTACCATGTGACTCTAACTAAGGAATGCGCTTGACTGATGAAATACTTTGATATGTACCCTTGAATCCTATGCTTACAAAATTACAATGCAAGTATGCAACACCCATATAATTTCTTGGAGATTGTCGGTTTGTCTGACAGGTGGAAGAAATTCATAAAAAAGAATGGTTCTTGCAACTTATGTATTTTTTCATTTCATCATACTCAGAATTGATTATAAAAAGTGCCTCTGTATTGACAGTAGTGCTATCTATATATAGCATCACCAAGTTAAAGTTCACTCCAGTATTAACCTAATTCAAAACTACATATACTAGCATAATAGTTGAACTGGTGATTCAAACAAAGTAACAATAGGCTATCAGAGCTTCTCAACAAGTGTTGGAGGACCCCTCCTCACTTCACCCTAAGTGCCCCACAACAACACCACTTCAGCTTCATGAGGGTAACGACATATCTAGGGTGATCCCAGCTTGCAGAGTTACTCTAAGAAAGCACACCCAATGACACCAATGTAGAAGGCCATAATGTAAATCCACACGAAAAGGACTGCCTGTTTGCGACAAAACTCGCAACCCAATTCCCTATTCACAATCATGAAAACTCACATCCCAATTCATCTATAGAGAATCAAGATTTTGACATTTTGTCATATTGACTCAAATGTGAATTGACATTGAGTCAATTAAATCTAAACACACGTGATTTAGTTCTCGTGTTCTGCTCACATATGCACTATGTACGCTACAAACTGATCTACATATTTTCTCTAGAGTTTACCATTCCCAAGAACCCTTGATTTTGTTTCAAGTTGCAGGTTTGGCAGGTAGAATACAGTGAAACACAGGGTCCACTATTTCTCCCTTTGATTTTTTTAGTTCTTACTTGCTTCATTCAAGAAGAATGGAATCTTTCAGAGTGCTATTACTTGTTCAATGTAAAAGACAACATTGCTTCATTCAAGTTGAATGGAATCTTTCAGAGTGTTACTACCAGTTCAATGTAAAAGACAACATTGCTTCATTCAAGTTGAATGGAATCTTCCAGATGGTTATTACTTGTTCAACTTCAATATAAAAGACAACGCCAGAACAAAATAATCCACCTTAACAGAAGGGCAAATAACTCATTCTTGCAATGCATCAGAAGATTGTTATGGAGGAGATCATCAGCATGTAAAAACTCAATAAAATAGTAAGTTTTACAGTCAGACTAACTAATATCACTCAATATAATAACTAAACCCGGTTCGCATTTATTAATTAGCGAGTGCCACTCAACTTTAAACAATGCATACACAAACTTGTCCACCAAAAATGAGTGTTGGATATTAAAGAGCAATTATTCCTTTCCTAGAGAAAGTTGAGACCTCAGAAGATTTTCATTACATTGCCAGTTCCAGACAGCTGAACTCAGAGTAAGGAAACACATATACATGACTGGTCCACTCCACAACATAAATAAGGCTCATACTCAGAACCTGCAGTTGCAATAATAAAGGAGTGAATACAGCCTCTTACCATTAAAGCGAAAAGCAGATATGATGGAGAAGCAAATTAACAAAATGAACATTTACTTGGTCATGCTATAGCAAAATACCTTAAATATCTTCAGTTTTTTAGAATTAAGGACTTTTTTTCTCAATAGAATTAGAAACTCTGACTTATAAAAATGGATCTAATTCTAGTATTCCACTCATTCTAAAATGTTTCCTTACATTTTCCATGGTTTTGCAGATCAGAAACCCAGCCCCAATTAACCAGTTTTCAGTCTCTTTCGTGCAAACCCTGTATATGATCAAATTATAGAGTGATAAAAAAATTATGCACCATGATAATTAGTCTGTTATGACTAGCTAGGGAACTGTGGGCATTTTAATACATGATAAGGTTATCAACTCAGTTTCAATACACTATAAGAAGTTTTGACAACTTTGTCAGATCTATCAGTAATGAATAATACACCTCTTCAATAATGCTCCTCAAAAGTGGGATTATCTGTCATGTACATCATTGTATTTACCCTTGAACTAACTTATAAAGAACATCATGAATTCCTGATCTTAACCAACTAAATTCCCGGTTGATAACACCCTTAGTTATGTACCATAAAAAGAGAAGTTCACTTCAAAGGTATGGTGGATTAGCTTTCAAATGATCTGCAACTTGAGACAGCATTGTTTCAAAATTACAAGTGCAGAAAATCAAGTCAGAGTGATTACAAAATAAGAAAAGGAGTATAGACAAACCAAAACCAATACCAAGGCCAAGCTATTCTAGAAAAGGGGGAAAATCTATGGTCCTCCATGAGAACATACTCTTTTACCTATACTTATAATGATTACACCTATGACCTACCTATGTATGGTAACTTATCCGGTTATCCCTAATGTTTCAATTTTTTTGAATTTAAAATCATAAAAAGCTGTCACTTTAACACTAGTCTTGTAAAGAGGAGTACTGAGTGCTTAGTACTACTGCAAATTTTCTACATAAAAGCATTGATATTTTACAATCTATAGCAAATAGAAGTTATGAATATTGAATACAAATGAAAACACACATAGAGCACCATGGTCTATGCACATTCAAACACAGACAGAAGAATACCATAATTGGAACTACCCATACAGATAATTCAATTTGATAGCACTTTCAATTTAAAGTTCATCTGAACATGCCCTAAAACTGATGACTTGAGAAAGAAAATTGAATTGAAATTGCAAACTCAGTCACACACAATTATAACCCTAAAACCCCTAGAAAAACCCTAAAAATTGAATCTTTGAAAGTGGGTATTGAAGAAAAAGGGGAATCGAACCGTGATTAGAAGGGCTAGTTTGGAAGGTCCATGACGCTGGGAATATTAGGGGCGTAGAGGGAGTAAACAACTGCCTGTCGTTTAACGACTCTGAGCAGGGCCTCGCCGTCGGAGAAGGCGGCGAAGATGGAAGGAGCGTCGGAGAGTGAGGCGTTTTCACGAAACGCGTCGACGACGCGTCGTTTGGTGTATTCGCGGATGTTGTAGTCTGGGAACTGGCGAGCCACTCGGAGGAGTGATCGGAGCAGAGTCCGGACTTCCGCCGCCGAAACAGATGTCATACTCGTGTCTGTCTGGTGAAGCAAGGGCAACGCAGGCAGCAGATAAATATTGGATTGTTTTCTTTTGATAACGTGGAATGATTATAGGACACATACATACAAGAGGTTGTTTCTTTTAACTTAGCTTATTCAATAAGGTCTCTTTTTTCAATCAAGTGCTTATTTAGTGATGAGCAAGTTACTCGTTCGATACATCGTATTATGAGTGATAATATAAGTTTATGCAATACATTATGAATTTATCTATTGTTTGTTACTCTTTTGTTAGTTACCCCAGAGGTTCTGATCACCTTGGGTGTCTCAACATAATATTTTAAAGGAATATTTGCATGATATTTAGTCATAGAGAAAGATCCTTTTTTAAGAGGATGTTTAGCAACTTTAGCAGGTACAGGATCAGGCAATATGGTACCAGAGGGAACAAAGCATTCATACAAGGATTTAGCTTTAGACACAGAAGGCTCATTTCTAATTGGTTTAGAATAGCCAATGCCATGCATTCCATTTCTGCTTACGCCATAGATCATTGAAGCCATTAAGCTTCTATCCACGCTTTTAGCTAGGAATCTTTGAAAAGACTCTTCATACTTAGATTCATTCCTACAATCAGAGGCATCACAGGCAACAATTTCTTCTAACTTAGCAATCTGGTTCTTAAGCACAGAGTTAGAATTTACCAAAGCATGATTTTCATTTTTCAAATCAGAAATAATTTTCTCATGTTCAGAAGGAGTCTTGGAGACAGCAGATAAGTTCTTTTTCAACTTTTTATGCTTAGACAATAAAGAGTTATACTTATCCATGATATCAGACAAAGCATGTTTCAGTTCAGAGGTAGAGAAAGAAGCAAATACCTCATTTTCATCGTCTGAGTTAGGATCTCCTTCTGATTCTGAGTCAGAGTCAACAGCTTCCTTTGACTCTGCTCATTTGTCTTTGACAATGGCCATGAGTCCTTGGACTTCACCATCAGAGTCAACATCCTCTGACTCTGATTCATCGAATGTCACCATCAGACTCTTCTTGGCCTTGAAGTGCTTCTTTGGCTTCTTGTCTTTCTTCAACTTTGGACAATCACTTTTGTAGTGCCCAGATTCTTTGCACTCAAAACATGTGACTTCCTTGATTGAAGACTTCTTCTGGCCTGAGGACTCATACTTTCCTTTTGCCTTTCCAGAGCCTTTGAACTTGCTCTGCCTGTGCTTCCAGATGCGGTTGAGTCTCTTGGAGATCAGAGTCAGCTCATCTTCATCAGAATCTTCTGATGCTTCTTCAGATTCTTCTTCTTCAGCTTGAAGAGCCTTTGACTTCTCAACCTTAGCCTTTTCAGATTTGGATTTCAAGGCTATGGACTTTTTCCTCAGATCTTGCATCTCTGAGCGCTTCAGCTCATGGCATTTCAAAATGCTGATGAGTTCTTCTAAACTCATATTCTCAACGTCTCTCGTGAGCTCTATTGAAGTCACCAAAGGCATCCAACTTTCAGGAAGACACCTGATGACTCTTATGACATGATCTTTTGTTGTGTAGCTCTTGTTGAGAGGTCGTATGCCAGCTACAAGCAATTGAAATCTGGAGAACATTTCTTCAATGGATTCATTTGGCTCCATGATGAAGGATTCATACTTTTGGATCAAAGACAATGCCTTTGATTCTTTGACCTTCTTGTTTCCTTCATGAGACATCTTCAGAGATTCAAAAATGCCTTTAGCAAACTCACGATTTGTAATCTTCTGGTACTCTTCATAGGAAATAGCACTTAGAAGAATTGCTCTTGCTTTGTGATGTTGTGAGTACAGCTTCTTTTGATCTGCAGTCATCTCTGACCTTGGGATCTTCTTGCCATCTGCATCAACTGGACGCTCGTAGCCATCCACAATAATATCCCAGAGATCTGCATCGAAACCCAGAAAGAAACTTTCCAGTCTATCTTTCCAATATTCGAACCTTTGACCGTCGAACATAGGAGGCTTTGCATTGTAACCATCTCTTTGAGTTTCACTGGTGGTGGCAGCCATTGTTTTTCACACCGGCCCGGATCACTGAACACTGTTAGGTGTGGTAATCAGAACTTGCGCTCTGATACCAATTGAAGGTATGAAAAACGGTAGAAAGGGGGGGTTTGAATAACGTTTTCAGTACAAAACTTCCACCTTAAAGATTTTGACAAATCTTTCGAGAACTTAAGTGCTAAAGATAAGAGATAGAGAAGCACACAAGGATTTTATCCTGGTTCACTTGATAAATCACTCAAGCTACTCCAGTCCACCCGTTAAGGTGATTTCTTCCTTCTTAGAATGAAGGCAATCCACTAATCAGGTAAGAGTTACAACTGCACTTGAAACCTACAAGTGACTAACAATTACACTGACTTAGCTCACACTAAGATTCACTCTCTTAGTCTTCTCTAGGATCCGATCAACCTTGATCTCCTAAAGGAACTAAACAAACTGTTTATCAAAGAAATGTTTACAAGAGATTTGCTTCTAAAAAGCTAATAGTAAACTCAATGAATTTCAGATGAAAGAAAGCTTAGAATTTTTTGAATATGTCTTGCGTATGTGAATGTTTCTTCTCGCCGCTTCTTTCAATCTTCAGCCTCTATATATACTCCAAGGATTAGGGTTGAGCGTTGCATGGGAAATGCTACCGTTGGAGGGCAGTTCTGGAAAATCCAGCTTCTGCTGTGGCTGAGAACGTTAGGTAGGTCGTCAGGAAGGTACACTTGCTTTTGTACTTGGATAGCGACTTGACCTTTTAACCTAGGAGACTTCTGATCAGAGGAATGCTTCGTATTGGAACTTGTGAAGCCGGTTGATCAGAGTCAGAGGGAAAACACAGATCCTCTGGCCATTGTATCTTCTGATTCTGAACTCAGAGGGAAGAACATGGCCTTCAGAGTTTCTTGCTTCTGGACTTCAGAGTTTCCACTATTCAGCTTCTGGATCTTCAGAGTCTTCTACACCATCAGAACATCTGAACCTTCAGTGTTTCTTGGTTATCAGAACTTCTGGATCTTCAGAGCTTCTAGCGACTGAGTCCACATCAGAGTTTGTATAGCTTCAGAACTTCTGAAGCTTTTCCACTGTTCATACTGAACATGGTGAATGCGAAAGCGTTGCTTGGGTTACTCTTTATACACAGTGCTTCTGATTTGTGTGAGATTGAGTTGAGGTCAGAGCCTGTAAATAGCACACTCAGAAAAACACGTTAGAGTACCACAATTGTTCATATCAAAAGGTTAACTTGTAATCATCAAAACATAGAGTTGTACTACTAGATCAAAACTTGATCTTACACTTGACAAAGTTGAAGACCTCACTTTCTATTTACCAATCATGGTGGGAAGACCAAGGTATTTCTCATAACTCTCTATTGCCTTGACTTCCAACAATTGCTTAAGCTCAATAAGTCTATTGTTTGGAACATTTCAACCACACGAGAGTTGTGATTTGTCAAGGTTTATCTTTTGTTCCGATGCAAGTTCATTTGAGTGAAAGATAGAAATGATACAAGCAACCTCTTGCACAGATTCCTGAGCAAACACCTAGCTATCATACGTAAGAATAAGTGGGAAATAATAGGGGCATTGTGAGCAATCCTTAAGCCATGCATGGAAGAAGACTCCACTATCTTCAACATCGCAGCAAAACCTCTCCACATAAGATGAGCAAGTATGGTGATAATGGGTTGCGCTTATGCAAGCTTCTCCACATCTTTTGATTGAATATGATATGTCCCAACATTATATTTTATGTGGGATAAAACTGTCTTATTAGTACAAAAAGTAATTATTTCTCTTATATCCACATCATTCTTTATTTTCTCTTTTCTTATATTTCTATCTGTACCAAAAAAAACTATAAAACATATTATCTTTTTCACCTTTTCTCTTTTCTCTCATAAACCAAACAAAGTGTTAGTATGTAGAGGATATATCATAATCACTAATTTAACTAAAATTACCCACCACTTTCCTTGTAATGCTATCTATCCACGTAATCCTTCAAGCCTTCCCCATCTAAAAATAGCTCCTAGATCATGCTCCCCTCCCTAATCTCAAGGTCAAACACCCACCACATTTCTCTCCTCCTCCACCCTTTCTCTCTAACTTAGCAAACAAGGACTTTGACTCACACAACAAAAAGCCTTTCACATTTTCCTTCTTTCTTTCTTTCTTTTTTCTTTTCCCTCATAAAAACATTTCATAGAAAACGAAATTTCAGATCGGACCAATGAGAATGCTCCTCATAAACTAAGGAAAAAAAAACCAAAAAATAAAAACTCAAAAAAATCAACCAACAAAACTAAAAAAACATACTCACATTCTCTCTCTCTTCTTCTCTCTTCTCTTCTTCCTTCTTGATCCATTGGGAACGAAACTTGAACCTTAACCTCAACACAACAGAGCGAATCAGAGAAGAAACGAAGCTCCATTGATTCCTCCAATCTGTGATTGAATCGATTCAACCACACCCCAATTGGTTGAAGACCCCAATGCGGTCTTCCAGAACCAGAAGAACCCATAAGAAGAAGAAGAAAAATCAAAACTTTTCAGATTTGAGCACGACCCAGATTCGAAACCGATCTCAATTCCGCTTCCACTACCGACCCCGATCGATTGGTGGATCTGAATCTGATGTGGTGCGTTTTGGGGAGATGGGTGTCGTTTTGGGGTTGCAGCATCATCTACGTCTCTTCTGCTTCTTCTTCTTCTGCTAGGGTTGCTGCTGTGAGGCTGCATATGCATAGACGACGATGCAGCTTCACTTCTCTCCTAGCATGAGAAGCATCACGATATCGAGCAGCAACAACAATGGGTTCATTGACTTGATGAAGATCAAGGTCGCAGCTCGCCACATTTCCTATCGAACCCTCTTCCACACTATCCTCATCCTCGCTTTTTTGTTGCCTTTTGTATTCATTCTCACTGCTCTTGTTACCCTTGAAGGTGTCAACAACTGCTCCTCATTCGGTACTATATTATCTATCAATCCCTTTATCTCAACCCATGTAGATAGATACATGTTTGTTTATTTGTTTTGTTTAGGCTAGATCTTGATTTGAACATTTGGTTACAATATGATCATGTCTTGTTTGTTTATATATTTTTATTTATAATGAATGTTGATGTCTGGAGGTAGTTTAGTGCAATTGTAATTGATTTTCTTTATGAAACTTTTGTAGCTACTTGGTAGTTTATATGCTCCTTCATTTTAGGATCTGAAGTGTGAGCGGGCAGTTTCAGTGATTCATTTGCATGATTTTGATGACTGCAATCTTATCCAACTAAAAAATTAGTTGTTGGAGATGTTATTTTGTGACAACATACATTGCTGAATTTTGTAAGCTGTCGAGTCTTTCATGTCAGAAATGAACATTTTACATATGTTTTAACTGGAAGACCTCTTCGTGGTGTTTTTAAGGTCCCTGTTGTAAAAAGCTGGATGCTGATTTTTCGAGTTTGTTGATAACTTGATAAAAAAAGTTCTGATTTATCTATTTCTGTCTTTCTGAAACATCAACTGTTCTAGTTTGTAGCTTGTTTACTTTTTATGTTACTTGGATCAAGTTCTGAAAGTTCAATAGTTTTTGCCTTTTTTTATGTGTCACCTTGTGCATGTTTTGAACCATTAAATGATTCCTTGTATTTTTGCTCCAGATTGTTTAGGCAGGCGGTTGGGACCAAAGTTTCTTCGTAGGGTTGACGATTCGGGGGTAAATAATTTTTATTAACATATCCAATAAAATTTTGGTTTAAAACTTTTATCGGAGCCCTTTTGCTAATGGTGATATTGATGATGCTGCAGAGACTGGTTAGAGATTTTTATGAGATCCTTAATGAAGTAAAGACTGAGGAAATTCCAGCTGATCAAAAGCTGCCAGATTCCTTTGATCAACTGGTTTCTGATATGAAGAACAATCAATATGATGCGAAAACTTTTGCGTTCATGTTAAGGGGAATGGTAAGTTGCCTTTACATTGATGTCAAACTAGTTTCTGTTTCTTGGCTAGTTGGTATTGAGTCTATTGGCCAGGGAAAGGGTTGTCTGAAAATTCAAAATTCTATTAATATTTTTAACTGTTATAATATCGCATATGTGGTATGGCTTACGAGGGAAACACATAATTTATTTGTAGCTCTGTTCTCACTGAAAGTTAAATGCTGGGATGTGTACATAGGAATGTGAAGACAACTTACCAAAAAAGAGACTGTTCTTTCTAAGACAACTTATATAATATAATGAAGACACAATATTCTGTATAGTCGTATAGAAGATGCGATGATTTTCTAAAATGTAACATTTATTCCGAGTGTACAAGTCCATGGCTATGGTTTTCTAAATTGAATGGAGTTTCATGCCAAACCTGGTTCTGTGTTGTTTTGATATCATTTTACCAACTATATTGTATTATTAAGATATGCAGGATTTGTCTTTAGTTTTGGTTCATCTACAAGCACAACTATGGCCATGAAAGGAATTTTTTCTTCTTGTGTGTATAGAGAGATTTGAAAGCAGTTCTGAATTATGTTTGCTCTATTCATAGTTATTTATGTTTTATTTACTTGTTGCATTGAGAAAGTGTTATCTTTCTTCTGATGTTGCTCCTAGCTTTGATGCTATAACCTCATAAAAATTCAGTCAAGAATATTGGACCATGATCATTTATAATTTAGATTGCTTTTAACATTGATATATACTGGCCATTCATCTTTTATGAATATCAGTTTATAATTTATCTTGAATGTAGTTTGATTGCTATAGTCATGATTATACTCATTTCCAGTTTTCCTCTATCGGATTGCTTAAATGTAGTTTGATTGCTGCAGTGTGTACAGTGTTTATCGGAGACTTGTTTTGAAGTGTTTCCAAGTAATCACAGTATTATTGAAAGTACTCTTTGGATGTCTAAACAACTTATGTTATATGACACTTGCACTTTTCTAGAATGTCAGGTTGTTATGTAATTCAGGTTGGCTAAAGAGTTTTCTACTCTTTTGATAAGGATCTCTATCAATTATGAACTTTATCATGTAGATAGATGATAATAATTAATTGCTGCAATTACAAATGCAACGTTCATTACTCAAACTTCTCACATTTTAGTTATATCTGGCACATCTGTCAGTTAGCTTTTGTCTGATTTGCATGAAAACATAAGTAGATAGAGTTTAGATCTGGCACATCATCTTAGTTATATCTGGCACATCATTTTAGTTATATCTGACATAGATTTACTGATTTGCATGAAAAAACCTGGAAGGTTCGAAGAGATCAATTTTATCTGAGTTAGGAGACAATGAATAGAGTTTAGGCCTCAAGGAGGCCTAAAAGAGACTTAAATTTAGAAAATTCTCTACCATTTAAGATCTGGAAAAGTTCAAATTCCACAAGATGCCATATCTTTCATATTGAGGCTTCTGTTAAAATCATTATATGTTATGATTTTTTAATTTTGGTTTATCTGTAACAAGCCTAATTAATATTTTTCCCTCTTATTTTTTTAATGAATGAAGATGCTCAGTTTTATGTTGGGTTTCATTTTATACTCTTCTTTCCTTTCTTTGTTTAATTGTTTGTTTCATTTGAATAATGTGCAATTGTATATATTGAATCATGAATGTCTATTTATTTGCAGTTGGTAGTACCCTTCATAATCTGTAAAGAAAATTTAGTTAGTAATACTCTGTCATCATCATATTTTCATGAGTTTGCAGCCATAATTTCTCATGAATGGTAGCCATAGGTTTAATGCAACCCTATTAGTACTTAGAGAAACTGTATGAGCATGTACAAGATTGGTGTGTGAAATTTAGCATAAATAGTATTCACATTTATAATTTATTCTGCAACAGCTTAATATTGTGGTAAATTATGATTATATTGATCTTCCTTAAAATGCTGTGCTTTTTGGGACAGATGGAGAAATTTGAGAGAGAAATCAGAGAGTCTAAATTTGCAGAGCTGATGAATAAACACTTTGCAGCAAGTTCTATCCCTAAAGGGATTCATTGTCTGTCTTTGCGTTTGACTGATGAGTATTCATCAAATGCCCAGGCACGCAAACAATTGCCTCCTCCAGAGTTACTTCCTTTACTGTCTGACAACTCTAACCACCATTTTATTCTGTCAACTGATAACATATTGGCTGCTTCAGTGGTTGTTACTTCTACTGTCCAGTCATCTTTGAAACCTGAGAAGATAGTCTTCCATGTGATCACCGATAAAAAAACTTATCCGGGTATGCACTCATGGTTTGCGCTAAATCCTGTCTCCCCTGCTGTAGTTGAAATCAAAGGCATTCACCAGTTTGACTGGTTGACTAGAGAGAATGTTCCAGTACTTGAAGCTGTAGAAAATCAAAACGGGATCAGGGACTACTATCACGGGAATCATGTTTTAGGAGCCAATCTCAGTGATACCACTCCACGTAAATTTGCATCTAAGTTGCAGGCTAGAAGTCCAAAGTACATATCTTTACTCAACCATCTCCGCATATATATACCAGAGGTAGGTTTGATTCCGATCAGTCCCTCTCAATATTGTTGTTACTTTTCAAACCATAATTTGCTATAATGATAAAGCAATACTACAACTCATTAGCTATTGTTATCTTATATTCTGTGATGATTTTACTAGAATATAATTCATGTTGAATGTAACATAAAGAAATGATTGAATACCAATCACTCAAATCTGTAAAGTTCTGCATTGTATATTTATGAATGCTTTAGTGAACCAGAAGTAGCTATGGGTGGATTGGGTGCTGAATATCTTTTAATTTTTCACAAAACCAGTAATTAAAGTGAACTTATAAAACATTTCGCATAATAAATGATTTAGTATTAATTCAAGAAAAATGGTTGTCTTGGTTAGTAGGAACCTATAAAACACAAAGCAAGAACATAAACCATGAAATGTGACAGGGCACAATAGAGAAGAATAAAAGAAAGCCAACAGAAGTAGGGCAAAGCAGTAAGATGGAATAACACAGTTAAATATTATTTTTATGGTTAGACGGGTGAAAGGGATAGTAGCAGGAACTTTAAATAGAATAGGAAGGGCATAAGAGAGGGTATTCTGAAACTGAACATTAGCTCAGTTGTATGGCAGAAAACTCTTTGTTGAAAGGGAAACCTCTAAAAGGAGCATTCTCATTTTTTTTTTGAGATTCAATAAACCTTTGCTGATTTGTTCACTTTCTTTCTTTTCTCTCTACTTTTTAGCGTTCTTGCTTGTGGTAATGTAGGGATGGAAATAGGCCAAACCTCCCACGTGGGCCTGTGGCCTGGGCTTCAACAGGCCAGGCTAGACTGGGCCAATTTACTAAATAAATCAGGGGAAGGCTTTATAAAAAGCCTACTTAACTAAAAAAATCAGGCTCAAGCTATTTAAAAATTCCTATAAAGGAAAGTATAAATAATATAACATTTGTATTATTGCTATTATTATTATATTAGATTTTTATTTTATATTTTCAAATTATATACATATTGACTTATTTGAAAATTTAAACTCGTTAACCTACATAAAGATTTGAGCTTACAAGCCTATTTAGAGATAAACTTATGAGCTATGTCAATCTTATTATGAAGTAGGCTTTTAAATAGGTTTTCAGGCTTGAGCTGGCCTTTTAAAAAGGTTAGGACTGGCTGTTACAATGGTATACATTAGACTAATAAGCCAGATTCATGTCTAAGTTTGGAAAGCCGGCCAAGCTTAGGAATTAGAAAGTCCAGCCCTGCCCAGCCTATTTCCATTCCTACTTGTGAATGTGTTAAAAAATGAAAGGAGGGATGTTTCCCTCTCCCAATCTATTATTTCTTGTGTAAGTAGATGATTGATAATTTTGTATTGTTTTTGCATTGCATTGCTTTCATCAGTATTCCTCAGCATTCAGCAATGATGGAGAAACTATTCTTGCTCTTATTGTCTTCCTTTTCTTCAAAAAATAAATTGGATTCTGTTTAATATATCTCTTATGTTTGTCTTATGTGTCAAACAGCTTTTCCCCAATCTTGACAAGGTGGTCTTTCTAGATGATGATGTGGTGATTCAGCGTGATTTGTCTCCTCTTTGGGAAATTGATCTGGAAGGAAAAGTAAATGGAGCTGTGGAAACTTGCAAAGGTGAAGATGAGTGGGTGATGTCGAAGCGATTTAGGAACTACTTCAATTTTTCCCACCCCCTCGTTGCAGAGCATTTGGACCCTGAAGAGTGTGCATGGGCTTATGGAATGAATATATTTGATCTTAGTGCATGGAGAAGGACTAATATAAGAGAGACATATCATTCCTGGCTGAAAGAGGTAAAAGTCCATAAACTCTGTCTAACAGAACTTTAGTTTATCAAAATTTAAAATTATTGATTTTCATTAGTTTTGAAGTTCATGAAAAATCCACCGATTGTTATAAATTAATGCCGTTGCTCAGCAACTGATTGTGTGGTGTTAGAAGTTTAATATAAAACCCATTCATGTTACTTCACCCAATCGCTTAAGCTTTTAGGATATTTGGTTCATGACATGGTATCAGAGTCTCTATGACCAAGTGGTTTAGAGTTTGATCCTTGTGACCCCTGTTATTCTAATAAATGAAAATTGAGTTTCTGCACAATGTAGGTGGGCCTGTGCGTTATCCATGCTTCAAGTCTAATGAGCTATAGTGTGAGAGGGCATGCTAGAAGTATAGTATAAAAACGCTCTTGTTACTTCACCCTATAGTTTTATATTTTGGGATCGTTGTTTAATTGGTTCATGACATGTGGGGTTTAACATCTTCCACATTCCTTTTTTTCTGAAATTGAAAGAAAATGTTGGGCATTTGTTCTTCAATTTTCTTTTACCAAAGAATATATTATTGACGTCTTCACTGTGGCAGAATCTGAAGTCAAATCTGACAATGTGGAAGCTAGGAACCCTACCTCCTGCATTGATTGCATTCAAAGGCCATGTTCACCCAATTGATCCCTCTTGGCACATGCTTGGCTTGGGTTATCAGAACAATACCAATATTGAGAGAGTGAAAAAGGCTGCTGTTATTCACTACAATGGCCAGTCAAAACCCTGGTTGCAAATTGGCTTTGAACATCTTAGGCCATTTTGGTCCAAGTATGTCAACTATTCAAATGATTTTGTTAGGAACTGTCACATCCTGGAACCATAGTCTACCAATGAGGAGCATTGCACTTTGTACAATAAGGAAACATGAAAGGGACGCACGGGTAATTCAGGTTTCATCTAAATTTTTGAGGCTTGAGATTTTCTTCAAGATAAATTTGACAAGGGCAAGTGGACTTTTGGTTGAGAGGGAAAAGTGATCAAAAGCTTTGTGGGTGGATTTGCTACAATCCCCCACCCCTGCATGGCCTTGAGAATCATTTGAGTCCTTGAGTTTGTGAAATAGGAACACACCCCTTATTTTTGGTTGGTGAAAGGATACTATTATTGGTCTTCTATGGGACAAAAAATATAGCAAAAGATTCCATGGTTGAATGTTGGTGAATAAACTGATTGCTGGAGATAAAAAGGTCATGCCTGTTTCATCAATCTAGTTGGTGTTGAGAAGAACACAAGTGCTAGGACAGTTAATTTGTGAGGTTCCCCCCTCTAGAGCCATCAATTTTTTTAGTTTCTTAAATTTTGTTAGTACCAATTTTTACCTTCACCCAAATTTGATTTGTTATCATGATGGTGAATTCTAGGAGTAGTTCACGATATTGCTTTGTTACGGGTCCATTGAATTGGGGAACTGTTTGTAGGATATATATTGTTATTCATTGTGTACGATTACTGAGACATTGGAAATGTGCAGAAAATTCTTTTTTCCTCTTCTCCCCATCCTTGCAATGCCTGCTCCAAATCGACCTCTCTTAATTGTTGTACTTGTACTATACCTCTGCTTTAACAACCTTGTTACTGAACTATATTTCCTTCTCCCTAAAAATGAGCTAAGTGTAAAATGAACGATTTCTGATGTGAATCTAAATCATGGGCATGTTTTGAAGTCATTCTGCAATTGTTATGAATCAATAATTAACTCTGGAGAGAAGGTTCTATGAGAGTAGCTTCTGGATGTCACAGTTGGATCATATCGGTCAAGAATATTAATGAGAAATAACATTCTTACCATGTGCCTTTTGACTATGTGGGGTGTTATGAAGGAGGGATGAGTCACTCCATGCTGCATATGGCTGAGTAATGTTTGGTTAAAACTTAAAAGTCAACAATGGTGGCCAATTTGTCATTGTATTTTCCAACACTATTTAAAGGGTACATGAAAGTGACTGCATGGTGCTTTTCTCTTCAAGTTAGTTTACAATTTTCATTTTTACAGTACTAAAATTTCTTTTTTACTTGTTCCTTTTAATTGAAACTCTTACTACAATATTTATTTTGAGCAAACATTTTCAACACTCATTTGTTGATGACTGGTAGTGGTAGCATTATTTATATCCAAAAGACTTAGGATCCCGAGTTACTTTATTATGAAGTTCTTTCTATAGGAATTTGTATGATATCAAGATGGTTATTGCACTCAGGAAAATTATTAAATATTTAATGGTATATTAAATATAATTAAAAAATATTAAAACTTCACAACTCCTTTTTGATATCTACACATATATACATACAATATATGAAAATAATCCACTCACCAGACAAAAAGTTCTAAACTAATAAGATGTTAGTTTAGTTGTAGACAAACTAGATTTTATAGGGCTCAGAAAAAACCATTATGTTATAAAAGCTTTTATAGTCTCTCTAACATATTTACACCCATAAAAAAGAAACAGGTAAAAAATGCTAATATGGATGTCAAAAGAATCATGTCGGCAAAAGGGATTCTCTATGATATGAAGATTAACTAACTTTAATTAACATGCATGTAGTTCTAATGACTAAAGATATGAAAGATAAGAGTTTTAGAGGATGACTTTGCTGAAGTTGATGATGACAAGATTTCCAATTAAAATTATTCTGATGTTACGTTTTCTGATGTCATAGCTCTCAACAACAAAATTGCGCCTAACTATGATCCCTTCAAAGTGCATAGAGGATCTTATTTTCAAATACATAATAACAGTAAAATATTGAATATTATTGATCTACCATTTAAATGGGACCCTTTTTTTCATTTTCTTATTCAAGTGTTGTCAAGCAATTTAGCTGAATGATTAAACTTTAACAAGTGTCATTTAGTTATGCCCCAACATTGAAGAGTCGATTCTTCCAAAATCTTATATGAAGCAATTTGAAAGGTTCTTTAGACTCTGAATAAAAAGTAAGAATAAGAAGTAACCATTACAAAAATTAAAAAGATACTCATCAACCAGCACTTGACAAAGCATATATGGACCACAAGTAAAGTCTATCAATATGATATGAGGAATATTTGATCTTGTTAAACATTTAGAGTGCTGACACTATTATTTTTTTCAAATTTATCATAAATCATATTTAATACTTTTTTTTCTATTATTTTCTCATTTTGAGTGTTGTCGAATGTCTCTACGATATATGAATGTTTGTTTACCTATCATTTTCCTTGTACATATTAACAAGATTGCTTGAGCTCCCACTCATGGTTGTTCAGAATTTATATTGTCAGCTATCAGATAAGGACTCTTCCCCTAATGGGTTTGTCATAATTTGAGCTTAGAAGTCTGAACACTCCATCATAATAACTACATTTCATGTTTCTTCCTCATAATGGACTCATCTTTTGTACACATTCATGTACCTTTACATATACTGTCAGGATAATTGTTGTAAAAATGTAAGTTAGTGTACGGTATAGAAGATCCAACTATTAACCATGCTACTCTGCCATTATGTGCAAAATAATCTGTTAATTTTTCAGGTACATAAATAACTTATTTCTTCCTTGGAATATAATCTGTTAAATTAATAACTCAAGACATAGGCACTACATGTAAATTGCAATTTGTTTTTGCCTTTATCTTCATGTATATACAACTATAAGAAAATCAATTGGGGATTCCAACACATATACTATTTTGAATTGTCTAAATTAGCCCAAATAAATATGAGGTAAAATTATCTTAATCTTAGGTGATTATGTAATTTTTTACTTAATATAAGCTGAAATTTTTACGACATATGTTAAAATATTACTGAATTACCTGAGTTACGATAATTTTAACTATATTTACATAAGAAACACCTAAGATTTTACCTAATAGTATATTCTTAATATATTTGTCCAAAAAGCAAGTGGCAGCATGTATTAATTATGTAATTTATGTTGTGTGGCCTGTACTGTATGTTGTAAGAATGCACATTACATAGTAACTTCTCCATTTCCACAGCCTTCGGAGATTATGAAGAAGCCAACAAAGAATGGAGTCATTGACCACAGATTTCCACGACTTTGAAAATTCCGAAGCACCAACCTCGTTCCTTGTTACCCTATTTTGATACTACCACTACCAATTATTATTATTGCTATTTGCTAAACACAAACCAACCAAAACCGAAAAAGATAAAACAAAACATTCACTTTATCTTCTTCTTCTTCGGTGGCTTTCTGTAAACAAATTCTTCACTGCCATAATCATCACTCAGATCAGTGACATACATACCCAGCTCAGAAACCCGGAATTTTTTTGAGGTTTATTCACTGTCTTTTCTGCTTTTTTCCAATTCTTAGATGACCCAGTTGAATATTTGAGATTTTTTCCTGATTTTGATGCATACCCAGTTGAAAATTTTCGATTTTTTCTTATTTCGATGCATACCCATTTGAAAATTGGATTTCTTTTTGTTACAGCTGCTTGAATTGTTTTTTTTATTTTTTATTTTTTATTTTTTATTTTTCTGGTGACTGTGTTGATGAATCATGTTGTGATGTTTGTTTCCTTTTATGCACTTAATGGTTGGATTTCTGTTATTTTATTCCCTTTATTTATTTGGATGTATCCAGCTCAGTTATTTTCAGTTTCTTGATTCATATTCTTATGACATGAGTTTCTGTAAGAACATTTATAACTTGTCCTGACTTTTTCCATGATGTATCTTGTTTTCCATGCCAGATTTTGCATGTTATGTGGGTATGGATGTGTGACTGAGGGAACTCTTACTCAACCTTTTGTCTTGTGTCTGATTTTTGCAGAACACCAAGGGTATGCTTTGATTGAGATTCTGCTATTCCTTAATGAAACTAAATTGAAGTGATCCACTAGAAAACTTCTTATCATAGTCTTTGACTTATAATACTGCTGAAGCTATTGGATTTCTCTTAACTTCACGTGCTTCTTGGATCTCTGAGCATGGCTGGGACTGAAGAGCAGTTTGAGATCAAGTTTAGGTTGACGGATGGTTCTGATATTGGCCCCAAAAGTTTTGCTGCAGCTACGAGTATTGCAACTTTAAAAGAAAGTATTCTTGCTCAGTGGCCGAAAGGTTAGTTCTTAGATGTGGTGTTGTTATTGTCTTTCCATGTACGCTTTCTCTTTTTGGTCTCCCTGTTTAATAGATAAATTATGAATGTGAGAAATGATAAGAGGTTGTAGTACATTTTCTGTTTTTTTATAACGAACTTTGCGATATAAATTAACAGATTGGGGTGGTTTGAGGAGGGTGAGGTAGGCTAAGTACCCGTTTGGTTTGGCGTTGAACTCAGCGCTGATCCACGTTTGAGCAATATTGCACAATCTTGCTTCTCCATTCATGGGTTGGGTTGTGTGTTTTGACGTCTGCGTTGATGCAAATCAACTTTATTGGGATATGATTTCGGGGTCAATTAGTACCTAAGGAACTTGGCACTTGAGCTAAGGCTATTGGGTTGGATGTATTCCTTTAGTTTAGAAGATGTATATTGAGGACGAAGGAGTAATAATTTCCTTTTAGTACACCGGTATACCTATTTGAGTGAGTGTAGATGTGACCATTGCTAGTGGCAAAGAGCTTTAAAATATTTCACACTTGTGATGAGATCAGAGAATAAATTGTAGGAGTTAAAATATTTCTCCATTCAATATAACATTTTTTTTAAATGTGTGTGAAAGATATGTTGTCCTGCATATACTTTTGCATAAGTATGTCGAAGGCATCTATGTGCAAACGTTTTGTCTATTCGATTCCTTTCCGCCAAGATAGATCTCCATCAGAAAATGACGAGACTTTGCATTAATAAAATGCCATTTGCTTCACAGAAAGACACTCTTTAGGGCTTTCTAATTATGAAAGTATCTGAGGTGATAAGACCTGGATTAAAGCCTTAAACTATAAATGTGTTAAACTCTGGGTATATATAATACATCCCTCATTTAGTAGTTTCTTTCTTAAAATTCAATTTCTTCATCTTAACCCCATGTCATCCTGTTTGACTTTTCTCTCATTATTTTAATAAATCTGTTGAGGAAAGCTTTTTACGGTTAAGGTGTTCTTTATTGCTTAGTAATTTTAAGAAAGATGTTTGCTTGTTAGTGCCCATTCCATTGCTCCCGTTCTTGAACTTGTCTGATGAGTATACGTATACTTTCTCCAAGGTCCAAGCTTTCCATATTCACTGATGGAAACAGCAGCAAGACTAAATAGTGATATTCTAAATAGACACTTCATGCAGTCCAATCAAATGTTTGCCATATTGGTTTAATATATTCTGAACCTTCGCTATAACATACATGACCTCCTGAGTTTTTTTTTTCTTTTTTTTCTTTTTTTGTTTTGAAGATAAGGAGAATGGCCCAAGGACAGTAAAGGATATGAAGTTAATAAGTGCAGGAAAGATTTTGGATAACAACAGAACAGTTGGGGAATGCCAGAGCCCATTGTGTGATGCTCCTGATACTGTTACTACAATGCATGTGGTTGTGCAACCACCTACTACAGAGAAAGGTCTAATATTTATTTCCAAGAATGTCAAAAGCTAGTTCTGATAGCTTCATCTTTCGTATATTAAGCTTTATGATAAAATAATTTTTTATAAAGGTTGACTGCAATAATGCTCCCGATCATTTTTTTTTTATTTGCGGTTGCAAAATCTTTTTCTTTACTAGTATAAAGAGTTCATTTCCTTTATATCATAATTTTTAAGTGGGTTTAATGATCACTTTATGGATGTAATCCTTTAGAAGATCAAATTATCAATATTTGTTTTAGAGTGCCAAAGATAACTTACATGAGTGACTATTAGATTTGGCTTTTGTAATATACTTCTGCATATATTTTCATTATAAAACTATTCCTCTGATATTAAGACCTGCGTTTAATGGACAGATTAATTCTGACGTATAATCCTTCAACTTAGCTGTTGTTGAAAAGTCATCACCTGTTTTTTTTTTTTTTTTTCCATTAACAGTTATAATAATACTGAGTTTTACTATTTTAATTGTGAAGTGATCACTTCATGGAAGCTAGGATTGAAAACTTTTTGATCTTTTTAGAGAGTACTAATTTTTCTCTAATTCAATTTTCATATTGGGTAGCAACTACCTGAATCATAACACCATCAAATTATTATTTTCTACAATTTATTTGCTGAACTTAATGTAATCCTAATTTAGTCTTTTCTTTTTTCTAGAAAAAGAAGAAAGCAGAAAGATCAAACAATGAGTAGTTTTCTTAATTTCTAGGTGGACTATGTTGCAGAACACTTGATTTGTATCGTCAATTATCTGTTATACTAATGCTTTCCCAGTGCCAAATGTGACTTAAACAAGTCAAAACTGGGAAAGTACTTTCATCCAGATGTAAATTTGCTGCTGTTCTGTTTGACCAAATTTGATGTCATTTATTTTTGGTACTTTATCAGATATTTATTGACATGTTGGTCTTTTTTCCTGATACAGAGAAGAAAGCTGCAAGCGAAACAAAGCAGAACAAATGTCTGTGTGTTATTTTATAGCATCCAGATTCAATAGCAAATGTCATCTTTCTTAGGTGGTTAGGGACACTTCATTTTGCATGTAATCTGTGGCTGTCAAAGATTTCCTCACACAAGTTATTTGGAAGCATGCCTTATTATGAGTACAGGCAAAAGAGTCCATTACTTGGTGAAGATTGTGAAGCTACTAGTGTTCCCTGATTTCTCTGTGGTGGTAAATTTCTTTACACAATTTTCATTTGAGATGTTTTGTTTTCCTTCTGGTCTCAGCATCTAGGAGTTGCTTCATCAGTCATTTGGTATCTATGTTGGTTGAGATGAAATTTCTACTAGTTTGCCATCTTGTACCTGATAATATGTGTTTTGAAATTCTTCTCATGCCTGTGCCTGATGTAAAATGTTCACAGACTTAAATGTGTTGAATACTTGATGTGCATTATTAATGTGCTTATAATTTGGAAAATATTACGTTGACACCTGATTTCCACCCACTCCACTCTCAGAGAGAGATAGAAAGAGAAAGAGAGAGATAGAAACAGAAGCGAAAGAAGTGAGATATGTGATGGGAAGAGAAGAGAAAGATAGGAAGTGAAAATGGATAGAAATGAGATGGAAGGGAAATTGAATATTAATGCATTTGAACTTTTACATGTTTGGATACAGGTGGAAAACCAATGTGAGGCCAAAATCATAGTGGACAGTTACAAAAACTAAGAGAAATTGCTATTGTCGACCGCGATTTTGACTTCACCGTAGTTTTACACTGTGCATCTAAAAATGTACATAATTTACATGGTACTGTTGCTAGTCTTGGATAGAAGTTGTGGCAGTGGTTGACTAAATTTTTCTTATAAATGGAGGTTTGATGCTTGGATTCCCTTAATCCCTTTACCTTCATTTATATTTTATGAGGAAAGAAAAAACTTCAGTGTCCTACTATTCAAGTTTCATGATATTGCTCTCTCGGTAAATGTCAACACCTTAAAAGCATACTTTCCTCCAAGAGAATTTCATCCTTAAGACTAACATATTAATCCCTTTTTTCCTTTTTCTTTTTCTGAAACCACCTTCGTTCTCAATCAATTCATTCACATAGTACAAATCATACCATGGTTTATCATATACTATCATTGAGATCAGATCATGTTTCACATCACATTCAATTGTTACCAAGCCAAGATCTCTCTCCATTCTCATAAGGGTAAGTTTAACAATATCTCACTAGTAAAGTTGTTAGCATGGGCTCTGGCTCGAAGGCAACCCAGCTCACAACTGGTATAGGTCGCAAAACAAAATTACCATGGTTTATTTGAATTTTTGAATTGAGTTGGGCTGACTCACTTTTTTTACCAAACTATGGAGAGTCAAGTTGGGTGAGCCGATTGACTAACTTTGACAACTTTACTCATTAGTGTCCGATCGAAACTTATTATTCGCAATGCAATTGAAAGTTCAAATCATATTCATGACACACGTCCATAGTTTGACATGGGAATGAGTGAACCAATTATCTTCTTATGCTTTTAACTTGGTAAGTAAAGAAATGGTTCATGAATTAGAATACAAAACAAAAGAAAATCAATTTTCATCCTCTGCTAGGGCACGCCTAAGCAAAACTTTCTCCCACCCCTCTGGGGTTTTCTCCCCCATTGGGAGTGATGGCATCAACGTAGGGAAGATGCAAGAAGTGTCTCCTTACTCCATGTTGGATCATTTCCATGTGTCCCATCTCATCTTAGAGCCCATAACGGGTATATTTTCCTTGTCCTTAATCCATGTTTTCTAGCAGGTACCATCACTGCCACCACTTCCACCCCACCATCACCATCACCTTCCAATACTACTACCACCGCCGTCGCTGGCCTGCTGCTACCACCCAAACCGCCACTGCCACCAGCACAACCCTACAACACTGCCATTGTCACAATACTCTCCACCATTACCACCCACCACTCTCCACCGCCATCACCACCACCACCACCACTGTCACTACCACCGCAACTGTCTCCCTCCACCATTGCCACCATTGAACATCACCACTACCACCCATCACCAACATCTTCACCACGAGTTTAATATATACACACCTCCCACCATTTTTCCACCTTCATTTTCTATCTATTTCTCTCTTTATCAATCAATAATGATATATGAACACTTCATTCCACCTCTCTCCACCTCAAAGAGAGGTGTGAATGAAACATTATTCGTCTTTATCAATCAAATCACCTATCACGTCTTTATTTTCTTTATCCTTTCTTCCTATCTCTCTCTTCTTCCACCTCTCCACACTTCAAAAATGAGGTGTGGATGTATAATTATTCATTCACCACCCACTAAAATCATCCTCATTTTTATACTATTTATTCTCATTTAATAAAAGGATATGATAAGTTATACCGTGTATGATCAAACACCGTCTAATATTAAATAATTTTATCAAACTTATCCTATTAGACCTAATTAATACTATCAATTGAAGTCTTATACTATCATATTTTATACTATATAACATACCAAATGGGTCCTAAAATATTTATAAATATATGTAGTCTAATAAACTAATAGTAATGATATATACACACCTCATCTTTTAAACACTTCATTTTCCATAAATAACATACATGTTAATTTCAGAAACTTAAGGAACAAGTCTGGGGAATAAGACCCCTACAATATCATCTCTAAGGATGGGGAACAAAGAGTTGAGAATATGATTATGATCAAAATTACTGATTGAAGAAGAATGTCACAATCTTGCTAGGTGATCAGCATAGCGGTTAGCCTCACGGTAAATCCATTTGAAGGAGATCTCCCAGGATTGGCCCGCTAAATATTAGATGTCTCGGATTAGATAAGCACAAGGGTGACCCCTAGGGTCTTTGACATTGATAAGGTCACAAGCAATCTTAGAATCCATAAAGTGATAAATGGAGCAGTATTAATTAGTTTTAAATTTTATATAATTTTTTTTGAGTTTAATTTCTATGCACCGACGGTGTAAATTTTTTTTTACACTGTCAACCAATCAGATTTCAAGGATGTGAGAAAATATCTTTTTTTTATTTAATTTCATTAATTGACGTGACACATCCTTAAAATCTGATTGGTTGAAGGTGTAAAAAAACTTTACACCGTCAGTGCATCATCCTTTTTCTCATTTTTTTTTTATATTTAATTTACTTGATGACAAATTTTAATTCAATGATTTGTTTCTTTTTGTTACAAGGAAAGCTAATTCAATGATTTGTTTGACGAAACTTATCATGTGTAACCTTCACTAAAAACTATAAACATGTTAAAATTTAGCCATAATATTAACGAATCTCCGAACTTAAAACTGAATTAAAAAAAAAAAAACTTGAAACTCTAAATATAGCAATATCTAAGGGCCGGGATTCCAAAGGAAGGCACTAAAAAGTTAATGGTTTTTTTTTTACAAGACGAAAGCTAATTCAATGATGATTTGTTTGATAAAACTTATCATGTATAACCTTCACTAAAAACTAAAAACATGTTAAAATTTAGCCATAATATTAACGAATCTCCAAACATAAAACTGATTTTAAAAAAAAAAAAACTTAAAACTCTAAATATAGCAATATCTAAGGGGATTCCAAAGGAAGGCATTAAATTATCGTTGAAAGAGAGTTACAATTGGTACTTAATCATTTACAACCAATATATAAAGTATGTCCTAACTAATCCTATGAACAAATATAACATGACTTGAAGTGCCACAACGAAATTTTGCATATAGCAAATGAGACTAACATTAGTTGTCGCAAAACAGCCCCCCTGCTAAAATTGGACAAATCCAATCTCATAATTTATCAACCTCATAACCGAAGAACATGCACGAAGAGAATAAAAACCCCACCAAAAACCCATTTCTCATATCTACATTAATTTGCATTAGACAAGATGGGAAAATCAAAACCTTTGTGCTTGTTTTCGCTATTGGCATTTTCTCTTTTTGCTTCACTTTCCCATTCTCTTCCCCTCTCAACCAACAAGAGATGGATAGTGAATGATGAGTCAGGGGAAAGGGTGAAGCTTCATTGCATAAATTGGTCAACCCACCTCAATGCAATGTTACCAGAGGGTCTTGATAAGATACCATTGAATGTTTTTATAGCTCAAATGAAAGAACATGGTTTCAATTGTGTTCGTTACACGTGGGCCACACACATGTTCACTCGCTATGGTGACCACAAGGTTGGAGAAACCTTGGACTCTTTGATGATCCATCGTGTGAGGTTAGGACTTAGAAAACACAACCCTTATTATGAGAATATCACACATATAGAAGCCTTTGATGCTATGATTGATCAGTTCGGGAAACAAGGTATGATGGTAGTGGCTGATAACCATGTTGGTGAACCTAGATGGTGTTGTGGGGAGAAGGATGGTAATGCATTCTTTGGAGATCGGCACTTTAACCCCCAGGAATGGCTACAAGGGCTTTCCATTGTTGCCAAACGCGTCAAAGGAAAACCTCAGGTTCATATTTACATATACTTCATTTCTCTCAAATCTTTCTCATTCCATTAGATCATATACATCATTTATCATTTTTCTCCATCTTTTTATGTTCCGAATATTCTTATTTGAGGTATGTACAATAATAGTGTCTACTAATCATTTTTATGAGTTAATCATGCATCTACCCATCAACATGGTATATAATTAAGGATAAAACTTACCCACAACCCTATCGGTATATTTTTTGCTATTGCATTCCTATTTTCTGATTTTCTTATTTGGGGTATGTACATGATGAAGTGTCTACCAACCATTTTCTTAAGTTAATCATCTACCGTCGACATAGTATATAATTTATTAACGATAAAACTTACCTACATCACTATCGGAACATTTTGTGCTATTGTCCAATGAGAAATTCAATTACCCATTTTCTTATTATTTTATTAATGTAATAATTTTCCATCCATTTTACAAGCAATATTTCATGTTGTAGTGTGACTAAATGTTTTCTATGATTAAGTTCGAAATAAAATGTCAAATTGGTCTTTCAAAATTGAACACTAGCTACTAGCTAGCATGTTATTTTCCATAAAAAAAAATAATCATTAATTAAAAGTAGTGTCTAAATAATAATAAAAAATTACATAGCAACCTTTCATGCCACGCGGTGGTTAGTTTGTGGTATATGTCTCCCTAGTTATATATAGGGCATTACTCTCGTGTCTATCTAAAGTGAGAGGGTATGGTACTTTTTAGTTATTTTTTAGGATATAATGTATTAAATTGTAAAATATAAATATTTATTATGAAAGAAAACATGATGATTCAAGACAAAAGGCATGAATATGAAACTCCAAAAATGGTTACAAATTGTCTTATCTTTAATTAAGGTTTTAGATTTAGGTCTTTTACGTATTAACATTAGGAGAGAAACTCAATCATGATATTAGTGTTTTTTAGCTACTAATAAAACATAAAACATGATTGATAATTGAGTTCCTTAAACATTTAGTCGATAATTTAATCTTTGAACAATGTTTGAAAAAAAACTATTTAATGTGCTTATAAAAAAAACTATTTAATGTGATCTAAATATCTCGAAAGAATTAATCTCACATTTTTCACTTTATGACCAGGTGGTGGCAATAGGCTTGAGAAATGAACTACGAGGTCCAAATCAAAATGCCAATGATTGGTACAAGTACATGACCCAAGGAGCAACCACAGTTCACAAAGCAAATCCAAATCTTCTAGTGTTTGTTTCTGGCTTGAGCTACGACACTGACTTAAGCTTCTTGAAGACAAGGCCTCTTAACATTGACATAGGTAACAAATTGGTGTACGAGGTGCATTCATATTCATGGTCATCAGGGTCACGAGAGGCTTGGATTGAAGAACCACTGAACCAAAAATGTGCCAAAGTGCTCAACGGGTTGAATGAAAAGGCAGGGTTTTTGATGGATGGCCCAAACCCAAGACCATTGATCATGAGTGAATTTGGCATGCTAATGAGCAACACAGATGAGAAGAGCCACAGGTTCATGTCTTGTGTTTTGGTCTATCTTGCTGGCCTGGACTTGGATTGGGCTATGTGGGCTGCACAAGGTGGATACTATATCAGAGAGAATAACAAGACTGTGGAAGAGACTTTTGGTGTGTGGAAGTCTGATTTTAGCACACTCAGATACCCACAGTTTAATCAAAGGTTTCAGCTTGTGCAGAAGAAGCTTTTAGGTAAGATATATGGCCTTTGATATATATAATATAAATGTTAGAAACAATAATATAAAATCATTTATGTGAGTTAATTAGTGATTAACATACACAACCAGAGGGTTAAAATTGAGTAATGCATAATTAGATGATGTTTCCTAACAAACTACATATGGTGAATAACTCTATTTTAGATTTTTAGGTAAACATATAGTGGTTTGTTGGAAATTACACACACCTTTTTAAATGAGTTTTTATAAATAACAATATATTAGTCATCTAGAATGGAGTTATATATAGTCTCATCAGCTAAGTTAGACAATACATAAGTAACATAACTATATATGGTGGATTAGTTACATGTAAAAGTTGTTTTGAGAGTTATGACTTATTGTTACTGTCTATTTTCAGCCAATTACAATCATTAATAGTGCATTTTTTTTGAAATAATTAATAGTGAAAATTTGATTAATATGTTTTTAATTACAGCAAAGAATTTTCAACATGAAATCCTCTATGACACAAGTTAATGAATATTCTGTACTGTATTGAAAAAATTATGAATTATTATTTTTTAATTGCAGAACCAAGTTCAAATTCAAGCAAGTCCTTGATAATGTACCACCCACGAAGTGGGCAATGTGTGAAAGTTAACGAGAACAATGAACTTGAATTGGACGATTGTGAGGGGCAGAGTAGGTGGTGTCTAGAAGGACAACAAATCAAACTGGAGGGCAATGGCACCTGCATAAAAGCAATTGGTGATGGATCTCCAGTGAAGCTCTCAAATGATTGCAAGAGTAAGCAAAGTTCTTGGAAGTTTAAGTCAGCAACCAATCTTCATTTAAGTACCTTGGATGGACATGGTCAGAACTTGTGCTTGCAAAGGGAATCCACCATTTCACCTAAGATTGTTACCAGGAAATGCATCTGTGTGGATGATGATCCTACTTGTTTGGACAACCCTCAAAGCCAGTGGTTTCAGCTTGTTACAACTAATGTGTAATTATATGTACATTGTAATATATCTTACTTATGAAAAATATAATTAATACTCTTCAATATCTGAATAAAGTACTCTAACCTTCAAAATTTTCAGAGCTTATGATTTGAAATTAAGTTTCGAAATTTATTTAAAAATAGATAATTGTATTTAAAAATAAGTAGATATCAAATTCTAAAACATATTTGAAAATAAAAATAGCACCACAATAATTTGCTATATTTAATTGCTAGAAAATATTAATTGATTGAATTTTACCTTTGTTAGAATGGGGTTCAATTTTCACTCTTGCATAAAATAAATATTTTAGAATTACCCCTTAGCATGTAATTATATAACGCATTCAGTTTCAACTTCCAATTCTTCATATGCTCCTGAAGCGAGTTGGGTAAAGCTGAATGTTGATGGGAATTGTAATAATACGACGTCGTCCACTGCGTGTGGAGGTGTAATTCGTGATAAGCGGGGACGGTGGCTCCATGGATATTTGAGCTTTGAAAGCAGCAGTGATGCGCACATGGCATAACTGTTAGAGGTGGTCAGAGGTCTTCATCTCGCTTGGTAGGGCTTTAAGAGGGTTATTTGCAAGTCAGATTGTTTGAATATGGTTCAAAGTATCATATCTCAAAAATCACCAATCTTAAAAGACTGAGATAAATTCACACAATCGTGATTCTAAAAAACTAAAAGTGCAATTAAACCTAATTCATTGCATTTAAACTCAAATTCCTCATCATATTGAAACATCCCACGTGGCAAAGGCTTTGTAGTTGTACTATGTATCTGTCGTATCCCACATCGTCGACATGTTTCACGAACTTCCGAGAATACTCCACAGTTTACACTCACTCTCGTGTTTCCTTTTCTTTTTCTTCACATTTTTCTCTTCTTTTCTCCAAACCCACGCAACACACAGAGTTCACTTCCCTATTCAATTCCACTCTCTTCTTCCCTTCAACATTAGCTTCATCTAGGTACCATCGTTGATGGCTTCTACGACGTCGTTTCTCCTTCCTCATTCAGTTCCCATTTCCTGCACCAGAAACCGTGCTCGGAATTCTCAGCACTGCCAACTCTCCTTCCCCTTTTCCGCAATACCCATTTCCCTCAAATCGCTTCAGTTGAACCAGAGGCACCATCTTGCAAATGGGTTTCACAGAATTCGAAGAAACCCTCAGGGGTTCTCTGTTCGCTGTGAAGCTTCAAATGGAAGGGTAATAACACATAACATGACTCACACATCCCTTTTCCTTTCGTTTTGAAACATGCAATTGCAAATTTTGGTAGAAGCTGGTTAGTCTGCAAATTTTGCTTTCCCAATTATCAAACTCTGTTGGAAAACATGGTTAAAGGGCAGAAAAACTTGAGAGAGAAGTGATGACAGAAGGAACTAAATTTGATTATTAAATGGTGAAAAGTGATTACAGTAAACCACAAAGTGAATATTACTAAGTTTGTTCTCATGATCTCATCTATGTGTTTACTGTTTAGTTTACTTCATTTTCTTAATTATATACTTATGCTTCTCCTCCACAGAGTAGTCCAAATGGTGAGTTAAGGACAAAAAGAAGCATTTTTTAATGTGTTTGTGTTTTTTATTCCAATGGACAAATAAATAGAACCAGGGTACCAGATGTAGAGAATTAATTAACTAATCATTAACTAGCCAAACTCAACCAATTTAACTAGGTGTGGTAGTTTCTAAGCTGATTTGCAATGTGGAGTATTTGTAAATTGGGGTTGTATTTTGTTTGTTATGTGTGTTGGAGCTTGTGAGGTGTAGTGGTTTGATGTTGGAGTTTTGATGCGATGGCAGATTACACAGCAAGAGTTCACGGAGATGGCGTGGCAGGCGATAGTTTCATCGCCGGAGGTAGCAAAAGAAAACAAGCATCAGATTGTGGAGACAGAGCACTTGATGAAGGCCTTGTTGGAGCAGAAGAATGGACTTGCTCGCAGGATCTTTTCCAAGGTTGGGGTGGATAACACTCGGCTACTAGAAGCTACTGATAAGTACATTCAGCGGCAACCAAAGGTGATTATTTTGAATTGAAATTTGAGTACTTGCAGTTTATTTGCTGGTTGAGTTTAACCTTAACTACTAACTGCTACTTATAAGTGGATGAGACATTTGTTATGTGGTTCTTTATTCTGTATTGCAATAACCCAGTTGTATAACTCTTGTTCAATTGTTTAGGTTCTAGGAGAATCAGGTGGCTCAATGTTGGGGCGTGATTTGGAGGCATTGATTCAGAGAGCCAGGGACTACAGGAAAGAGTATGAGGATTCATTTGTGTCAGTTGAGCACTTGGTTCTCGGTTTTTCCCAAGATCAACGACTTGGGAAACAGTTATTTAGAGAATTTCAAGTATCTCAGCAGGCTCTAAAATCTGCAATAGAGTCCATTAGGGGACGCCAGTCGGTTATTGACCAAGGTAGTGGCAATTTCCATGTGTATTCTCTTCTTTTTAAATGTTTTAATATAATGATATAGCTGTGTATTGTGTTCTTTTTATCTTACCTCTTGTTTTAATATAATTTCCATTGAAGTCTCAAGTGTCTTTCAGGAACGCTGCAAATTTTCTATCTTTATATTGCTTTTGACTGCCAACATCTTGTATTGATCATCTGGAATTTTTTTTATAGATCCTGAAGGGAAGTATGAAGCTTTGGAAAAATATGGAAAGGATTTGACGGCAATGGCTAAAGCAGGAAAACTTGATCCAGTCATAGGAAGAGATGATGAAATACGCAGGTGCATCCAAATTCTTTCCAGGAGAACAAAGAACAATCCTGTGCTAATTGGTGAGCCTGGTGTTGGGAAGACTGCAATTTCTGAAGGGTATGTGCTCATGTCTTCCTCCTAGTTGTTGCCTATGATTGGATTACATTACTTTTTGTTGAGTACTTTCGCTGTTAAAAATCTTTTTGAAATAAATGTAACAAGTTTCTACCAGGAGTAGCGGGTCTTAACTAACCTGCTTCACAAATACTAGTAACGGCACATGCGGCATGGGTTAGAAAATTGAAACAAAAAAAGAAAAATAAAGGAAAATTTATTTAAAAATATAAAATGCATAGTTATATTTAGTTTGCAAAGGTAATTTCTGGAAAATATGAAGTGAGATTAAGATTTAAGAGTTTGGCATGAGTGATTAATCTAAAATGGTAACTATGTCACTTTCTTTATTATGTTGAGAGGCTTGTTTCTCTCTTTTCAAATTCTAGGCAAAACTACGGGGTTTTAGGAAAGAAAAATTGGAATATTGGATACCTTGTAAGGTAGCATATTTTAGAATGGAATATCCAATGTTGTATGCTTAGTACTTAGTTTAAACATTAGCCTTTGAAATATGCATTTAATCAGAGGTTTGAGATTTTCTCAATTTATTGGAAACCAAGCAAGTTCAGTATTTTTGTTCTTCTCTGCAATATAATTTGGATGTGTTTGTTTGCACTACTCTACATATTGACCTAATTATTCCATTAAAACAGACTTGCTCAGAGGATTGTGCAAGGAGATGTTCCTCAAGCTTTGATGAACCGTAGGGTATGTGCTTTATTTGAATGCTTGGGCTATTCTTGATAGAACTGAGAATGGATGGCGAAGGGGGGAGAAGTGGGCATGGAATGGAAATTATTGGTTTAAGTTTCTATCCCAATTTTCAATTTCACTACAATGATATCTATTATGCCTGCCTGGTTTTAATTGTATTTTTAAAAGAAAAATGTAATATTTTCTTATTTCATCCTCCACTGGAAGTTTATATATTGGGTTAGAGTTGTATATTGACCTTATGCACTGGTCTCTTTTCAGCTTATATCCCTTGATATGGGTGCACTTATTGCTGGAGCAAAGTACCGTGGTGAATTCGAGGATAGGCTGAAAGCTGTTCTTAAAGAAGTAACAGAATCTGATGGCCAGACTATCCTTTTCATTGATGAGATTCATACAGTTGTTGGGGCAGGTAATAACTAATAAGCTTCAAAGATATTTCCATTTTCAGATAATTGACTTTTGGGTATTCTAAAATCAAACTATTACTTGATGCAAATTGGTTTAAATACCGATAGATCAACATGGATTCTGATCATAGATGATAAATTTTAATTGTCATTCTCTTAAAATTTGACTTCTGTATGTAGCTGATTCCACAGAAATTGAAAATTAATATGCTGATTAAGGATTTAATAACAATTATAATCTGTCACACGCTAGGTGCCACAAATGGTGCTATGGATGCTGGAAATCTCTTAAAGCCCATGCTTGGTCGGGGGGAGCTGCGCTGTATTGGAGCAACAACACTGGATGAGTATAGGAAGTATATTGAGAAGGACCCTGCGCTAGAGCGTCGTTTCCAGCAAGTTTATGTTGACCAACCTACCGTCGAAGATACCATTTCAATACTAAGGGGACTGCGGGAAAGGTATGAGCTACATCATGGAGTCCGAATTTCTGACAGTGCACTTGTTGAAGCTGCAATTCTCTCCGATCGATATATCAGCGGGAGATTTTTGCCTGACAAAGGTAATAATTACTTATTTAAATTGCATAAGGTCTGAAGTTTCAGGAGCATTTACACTGATTCTGTTGTTAATACTTAAATTATTATTTTGACACCTTACAAATTATATATCAATGATAATTGAATTCTGGATTAGAGCATTTTCTGACTGGTTTAAGCATGCTTTTACGAATACTGTGATTTAAGCATGCCATTGTTCTTAAAAAGATTGAAATGTTCAGGCTTAGTTACCAATGGGATGTAGATGATATAAACCGCTATTTAATCATTATGAAAGGATCTTTAAATCAATAGAACTTGGCTACTTTTAGGAAGATACATGCTATATGACAGTTTGAAGGATTGGTTTTAAATGATCAAATTATAGTTCTGATTATCTCTATTTATTACACTTTTATTTAGTGAAATTTCTTTTTGGACTGGTATCAACAATGATCATAAAGTACTTATTGCTCCCCATTTCCAAATTACAGCTATTGATCTAGTTGATGAGGCAGCTGCCAAACTGAAAATGGAAATAACTTCTAAACCTACTGCACTTGATGAGATCAATCGGGCAGTCCTGAAAATGGAGATGGAGAGACTCTCTCTCATGAATGATACCGACAAGGCTTCTAAAGATAGGCTGAGTCGTCTTGAGGCAGAGCTCTCTCTCTTGAAAGAGAAACAGGTTGAGCTGACTGAACAGTGGGAGCATGAAAAGTCTGTCATGACTCGTATCCAATCAATCAAAGAAGAGGTGTGTGTATATACAGTTTTTTCTTCTTCCTTTGGTTTAAGGTTCTCTTTTTCATTTTAAATAAGTGATTGTTTAAAAGTAGGGTAGGATGAATAGGATTCTGTAGTGTTTCCATGATGTGGAAAACTAGTGTAAGTATATGAATTAAGTTGGTAATTATAATTGAAATTAGAAATTAAATTAATTATATTAACTTATGTTCAACAGCAGATACTAATGATTTATGTATTTATGCATCAGATAGACAGGGTGAATCTTGAGATCCAACAGGCTGAGCGGGAGTATGATCTTAATCATGCTGCTGAATTGAAGTATGGCAGCCTGAACTCCTTGCAACGACAACTCGAAACTGCAGAGAAGGAATTAGATGAATATATGAACTCTGGGGAGTCTATGCTGAGAGAGGAAGTTACAGGAAGTGATATTGCTGAAATCGTAAGCAAGTGGACTGGTATACCTGTTTCAAAACTCCAACAATCCGAAAGGGAGAAGTTGTTGTATTTAGAGGAAGTTCTCCACAGGCGCGTTGTAGGTCAAGACCCTGCAGTTAGGGCAGTAGCCGAGGCTATCCAACGTTCTAGAGCCGGTCTCTCAGATCCTCATCGTCCAATAGCTAGTTTCATGTTTATGGGACCTACAGGTGTAGGAAAGACAGAGCTGGCTAAGACACTTGCGTCCTACATGTTCAACACAGAAGAAGCACTTGTACGAATTGACATGAGTGAGTACATGGAAAAGCACGCAGTTTCAAGATTGATCGGGGCACCGCCTGGATATGTTGGGTATGAAGAGGGAGGGCAGCTCACTGAAACAGTTCGTCGCAGACCGTATTCTGTTATTTTGTTTGATGAGATTGAGAAGGCACATGCTGATGTCTTCAATGTGTTCCTTCAAATTCTGGATGATGGAAGAGTAACCGACTCACAGGGCCGCACAGTGAGTTTCACCAACACAGTTATCATTATGACCTCAAATGTTGGATCACAGTACATTCTCAACACCGATGACGATAGTGTGCCAAAAGAATCAACTTATGAAACAATAAAAAACCGGGTAATGGATGCTGCAAGGTCCATCTTTCGCCCTGAGTTCATGAATAGAGTTGACGAGTATATTGTTTTCCAGCCTTTAGACCGTGATCAAATTAGTAGCATTGTCAGATTACAGGTAATCTCACTCTCCCCTCCCTCTCAAAAATTGTTCAATTGCTGTGTTCTAACAGTTATTACAAATTCTTGAGTTTAGGTTAACTTGCATTCATGAGTACTTATTCGTACAATGCGTTCAGGTGAACAACTTAATTGAACACTTATAGGTATAAGTACTTATTCATAAGCTAATATGAACAATTTATGAAAATAAGCTCAAAACAACTTATTGGGTATGTCATAAACTATTTACATAAGCTCTTCCATACACTTGCATAGACATTTATGTTATAGGATAAGTTCAAATAAACTATTTCAAAATCCAAACATTGAGATAAGTTCAAGTCAAAATACAGGCTGCTATGTTCACACTCCTCAGCCTCCTCTCTTCCAAAAATTGTTTGATTCCTGTTTTCTAACAATTATTACTAGCATTGTTTATTGTTTAGTTCTTGTGTATCTGTAAGAAACTAGTTTGGGATTTCTTTTGCGATCATTGAGAAGCTTGAAGTTAAAATAAGGACTTCTATGTTCTCACCAAAATAAGACACATGGTGTGTGGGTTTGCTATAATTCTAAGCTTCAAACCATGTTAGTGGACCTTAAGAAAACATCGACATTTAACCGGTTTTATGTCTCTGATGTTTCGTGTTTGATTTGTGGAAGTACTAGCTAAGAAACTGTCAATTTCATTAAGAGTCTTCTTTCAAGATTGCAAGTTATTCTTGTATGGTACATGCCTAATCTCTCTCTTTTCCGTTTTCTTGGGTTTATTACAGTTGGAGCGTGTTCAGAAGAGAATTGCAGACCGCAAGATGAAAATCCATGTGACAGATGCAGCTGTCCAAGTTCTTGGGAGTTTGGGGTATGACCCTAACTATGGTGCTAGGCCAGTGAAGCGAGTGATTCAGCAGAATGTAGAGAATGAACTTGCCAAGGGTATTTTGAGAGGAGAGTTTAAGGATGAGGACACAATATTAATAGACACTGAACTCACAGCATTTGGCAAAGGTCAACTTCCCCAGCAAAAGCTAGTTTTTAGGAAGCTTGAGGCTGAGTCAGAACCCACCACTCGTGACAGCTTGGAACCATCTCCTAGTACCAATTGAACAATGATCCTGGTGTAGTCTCATCTAATATCTAGTTTACAATATTTTCCATCAACCTCTACACAATCAATTATCCCTTGAAAGCAGTGTAAATATTTATCTTTTTTATTTTTTCCCCTATCTGTTGAATGAGTAGCATCCTTAAGAATTGCCTAAACATACCCCATCATAATGTTACTAGTGATTTCAATGATCAAGACTGAGTTCATTTCAGTCCTACTATACTGTTTGGTTTAATTTTAAAACTCATAAGTTACTCAAAGAAATTTCTCTACAATTTTTTTTACATGCAGTTAATAAATTCAGAAAGAGTGATGAAGTTTCACAAACTTCTTTCCCGTAGATTGGATATATAATATTAAACGTGTAGTTCAGAATCATATTTGAATATTAACACAATCAAATTATACACTTCACAAATAATCCCATGAGATTGCAACTACTATTTCTGTTTTGATGGTTAAGAATGAAGACTAACTACAAGTAAAACATCCAATTACATCCCTAATGTCATTCTAAGTGGGTCTAGGGTACACGCCATAGCTAGTCATGGTTGATCTCCTTGTTGTGAGTGTCCATACTGAGCAGTGATTGGCTAGCCACAAATTGTGCTTTCCCATGAATGAGGATCAAACTCTCAACTTCATGGTTGATGGTTAAGAGACGAGGTGACTAACATAGCCAGCATGCCACACATCATGAACAATGAACACAATTTGGCTAAACAAGAGAATAAGAAAATATAGACAGAAAGAAGGAAGAGATGGCAATGGTCATAGAGGTTCCCCTGAAATCTTATTGTAAGCTTCTCCCATTGTAGTTCTTCCAGCAAGATACAATACAGGAGCTGATGAAGCTCTATGAAGCTGGTGAGAGCAGTGCTGCCTTGAAGATTTCAGAGTGTTTCACCTTGACTGATGAGTTGAATTTTTATGATTCCTTCGATGAGACGTTGCCACAACTCATGACGAAGAAGGATGCAAATTGCAAGCTGTGAAGTTTAAGTGTCTTCTTTGTGAGAGAGATTAGGGTATATTGATGTGCTGCATCTGTCATCTAGTGAAGATAATTAGGAATCTAGTAAAGGCATTATGTTTCTTAAGGTGTTTAGGTGTGTCTATTCTGTAATCTAGTGGAGATGATTTCATTTTTGAAGTATCTGCATTTCTACGTTTCTAATACATTCAATGGTTCTGTTTTAATTTTAAGCGATTTCCTTCTTAGCTCTGCATTATTCGATTATTATCTGTTAAACGACTGTTCCTCTCATGTGAGCATTAAGTTTATAATAATTTCAGCAGTTCAAAGCATGATTCATTCGCTAGATACAAATTAAAATCACTGGTGCACTGTTTTTATTCAAAAGATAAAAGTCAATCATAGCGGTTATCAATTTCAAAAACACAAGATCCCTCTTTCAACTCTAAACACAAAAGCTTCATGCAAATCTATCTCAGTTTCTGCAGAGCCTTCAGCTTGCTGACCCAAATCTACAGCAACAAGCTTGGGTTTATTTTCCTATCATTCCTTTACTAAGCAAATGAAAATCTAGAAAAAAGTCTACCCAAAAGATCAATTGACACTGTTAGCAACAGGCTTTTTCTCTTGGAGAGAGATCACAGTTTCAAAGGCTCCAACCAATGCCTTCACCTTGCTCTTCTGAGTTTCAACAAGTTTACTTGCTGTTTCCTCAATCACATTGTTGAACAAAACCAACCCATCTTTTTTGTCCTGCATATCTTGATGTCTCAAAACAACCTTCTCAGTTACACTTACACCATCAATGTTGTCAGCATCAGCATGAATATCAGTAGCATTTCCCACCAACACTATTCCTCTCCTGAACTTAAGCCTCATAAGACTACTCTTCTCAGTCATAGTTTCAACCAATTTCCCCTCAAAGCCTGGTACAATCCCATCCTTTTGAGGCTTTCCATTCTCTTCAACTTCTAATGCCTCTACATATTCACTGGTTTGAGATTCAGATTCAGATTCCTCCTGGTCTTCTTGGGGTGAGAGCTTAGAAATTGAGGAAGATGACAACTTATGTGATGACAAAGAATGAGGGAGGGACAATTCAATATCCTGGCTTGTATTTTGATCAGACTGCAAAGCTTGTTTTTCACTTTCTACCTTGATGACATACAAAGTCTTTTCCTGAGCCTCATTGTTGTGTTCCTCAGCTTCAACTTTTCTAGGCCTGGGTTGATTCTTAAGACTAGACACAATTTTCAGGCTCCTGCGCATTTTTGCATTAATACTTGCAATGCTTTTGAGAGGTTTGGATGGAAATGAAGCTCTTAAAGGTGAAGTAACTTTGCAGGAGACTTTCTTCTTTTCCTTTTTAATCTCACTGTTCCTTTGGCCACCTGAGTTTCCTGAGGAATTCTTAGAGGATACCTTCTTTGTTGCAATGGAATCTGGATTCAAGGAAATCACATACTTCTCAGCAAACTCTGATGACGTTTTTGCGGTCTTGGAAATGTGTTTGGATGAAGCTTTGACCATCTGGGAAGCTGCTTTTTGATGAGTTTTCACCCTCTCAGAAGTTGATTTCAATGTAGGTTCCACCCTCTTTGAAGTTAGCATTAATGGAGTTTCCACCTTAAAACTTGATGAAATTTCTTGCCTCCTGTGGATAGAAGAAACATGGGAGTTTTGAAGCAGAGATGATTTGACCTTGACAAGTGGTGTTATGTTTTTGTTCACCACAGCTTCATTTCCTATCTCAGATGATTTTTCAACAGAAATGTGGAGCACAGAATCAACTGATTGTCTGCGCCTCGGTATCTTTGTCGGCTCAGAATCAGCGGAAGCTCTAAGCTTGGTAAATGATGTCATGATCCCACCATTAATGTTTTCTAAACTATGATGACGTGGTTTTCTTTCAGCTCTCTTAGGTATTGAAAGCCTCTCCTCCTTAGCTTCAACCACATGCTTCCTTGCCCCATATTTGCAAAAATCATGACAAGAGCCAGTAGAGGCTCTGAGATATTGTGGAACAACTTTTTCTTTATCATTCCCAGAACTTGCTCTTCCAGAAGAGTGCCTTCTTAGTTCAACTCCATGTGACATAGTTGCTCCTGGGATCACTGGTACATCAACACTTTCCTCAGCCATCAGATGGGAAAAGATATATGCAGAACAAGATTCAGGAAACAATTCTGAAACAACAAAACAAGTCTAAGTTAAAGTAAAGCAAAGCAAAATACAAGATTGATTCTAAAGACAATAGCTCCAGGGTGTCAGAATTGATCTTGAGGAAATACAAGTTGGTCCAAACATGCTATAAAACAGGAAATGCAATACAAAGGCATATTCAAAATTTCAGCAGAAGTGCATAATCTAGAGGAAACAATGAATATCTACAATTTAAAGGTGACTTGCAATGAAAACTTGTTAACCAATTTTCAAATTTATAACTGGAGTATGCCATGTATCAACATTAATACCATTTACTAATCATAATCTCTAGAAGATACAAAAACAGAACATTTTTAGAACTTCTCTCATTTTATGGAAAACAATTTTGTATGGATTTTATGATCCCTTCTGATTTGAAATTCAAAACATGTCTCTTGACTCTCTTGTAAGTGGAGATGCACAAAAAATCCAAGGCAATGAGTACAAGAAACCAGAAGGACATTAACCAAATAACACATGATAACATCAGAATTATACGTTTTACATCTAATTCTTGTCCATAAAACACAAAGGACTATAGAAGAATATTCATCCAACTTTCAAAATTGGGATAATCATATTCATTTCATGCCAACATAACATACACAATTGAAGACATTCATATTCAAATTCAGAACAAAGCATCACCTTATACTGGTTCTTCAGCACAAACCCACATCACAAAAGCACAAACCTCATTGCAACCGTAATGATCAAGCAAACTTAAACACACACACACACCCCAAAAACAACAAAGATTGGAAACAGGGCATGCTCTGCAAAACCCTTTTCAATATCCAATCAAAATCACATTTCTCGGCAAACCCACTTGATTTTATGAGAAAATAAGCGAAACCCAGATGATAAAAATTTCGAATATTTCAAAGTAACGTACCTTTGCTTTTATACAACAGTTTCAGAGAAAATGGCGCTAGCTTCAACAGCAAGCGATGAAAAGGGAACGGAATGAACACTGAGCCACTCTTTTTGGATTCAGGTGAGAATGTGCGTGCAAGAAACAAAGCAACAGTTTCTAGTTCGTTGAGCTTGTTTCTTCACTGCGCGTTTGTTTGTTGCAGAATGCAAAAGAGAAGAACATGTTATTTTATTTTAGTTGTGAATGGTTTTCAATTTTATAATAATAATATTATTGTTTTTTTGGAAAGTGAAATATTAATTTTCTTAATGTACCTGGTATTTTATTTTGAAAGGATGTACCTTTTTAACTCTTATGGAAAATTTTATTCAAAATTAGCATGCAGTAAATTTTTATTTGCCACCGTTGAACAAAATTTCAAGATGTTTCCTAAAGTTTTGTTGATTTTTAAATTTATATTAATGTTTTAATTTATTTTCATACATGTCTGAATTTCAAATTTTGAATTGTTGACGGGAAAATTAATTAAATTGTTTTAACGGATAATTAATAGTGATGAATCGGTTTTTTTTGCTATGAAAATGAAAAAAAAAAGATGAATCAGTTTTTTTTGTTATGAAAATGAAAACAAACTGAATACCTGACTTGGAAATTTTCCAAAGTTAAGGTAAAGGGTAATAATTAACAGGATTCTCACACCAACGGGCACTTTTTCAGTTTTCATTTATTCTTATAATTTATTATTAGTTTAAATGCAATTTTTTATCACTCTAATTTAAAATGTGTTATTTTAGCTTCTAGTTTTAATAGCCTTTAATTTTAAATCAATTAATTTTATTTATTACAAATTAATTAATTTAATAATGCGGTCAAACTTTTATTTAAAACTCAAACATTCTTTTTCCTTTTGCCGCTTTTGTTATGATTAGGGATGGCAACGGGTAGGATCGGGCACGGGTTTTACAATTACCAAACCCAAACCCAAATCCCAGAACCCAAACCCAAACTCAAACACAAACCCTTATGGGCGATAAAATGAAATCCATGCCCAAATCCATTGGGTTTCGGATTTACGTGAAACCCAAACCCAAACCCATTAGTTACGTAGCAACTTAATCCAGAACTTACTTTCATATAAAAAAAGGTGAAATTCATATAAAGAAAAAAAAAATACTATTCATCATCCTCATCCATCACTAAAGTGAGGCAACAATAGTTTAAAGTTTACTTTCTCAAACATACAAAAGTACAATTAATCATCAAACACTAAGAACAAAGTTTATAAATATATATATGTATGAGGGTTTTTTTGTAATTTTATGTTTCGAGTATCTTTGGGTTCGGGTTTGAGCGGGTATGGGCACGGATTTAACTAATACCAAATCCAAACCCATAAATGGCTACAGTAACGGGCAAAACCCAAACCCAAACCCAAATCCAGTCAACTCGAATTTTGCCCGTCAAATCGGATCGGGTTCGGACGGGTACCCATGGGTTTGGGCAAAATTGCCATCCCTGGTTATGAAAGGTTGTGATCGAAAAACTTTAAAGGTTTCAAAGTTAAAAATTAGTGAATATTTGATAAAGTTTGAAATATGTGAAATTAGAGTATGAAGAGCAAATATTTGATATTTTTCTATTTTGAATCGGTGTATTGCTTGGTGAATTTAGAATAGTAGAATATTCATATATACTAATTTCCTTTATCCAAATGCAGGAATAAAATTACGAACTCTATCAACTCAATTTAAGGACAAAAACACCTACTGCCCGAGTTCAATACACACATATGACTAGTGTTGGTGTGGTGAATAAAATTTAACCTAACTTTCATATTTATAATAACTCATACTACTCAACGTGGAGTTAAATTAGTGCTTGCTTTTTTACTTCTTTTTCTTCACATGATTTAATGTGAAACTTCATACTCACATGCAAGACTTGAATATATCCCAACAAGTGGTGCAGTGGAGTGGATGGCTGCATTTGTACATGCTTTGTTAATTCAGATTGTATCATTTATAAAATACGTAGAGTTTTGCAGATATCCAATGGGAAACTTCCCATTGCACTCATGAACGGAAATCACTATAAGAGGCTAAAATTAAAAATTCTACAACACATTATAAGTTCAATCTTGTGTATATCTTTAAATTATATGCATTTTTTACCATAACTTCAAAACTTAAACGAATAAATAAATTATTAAAAAATAGCAGGAGAAATTATCAATTTTTTTGGAAAGAGAACAAAAGAGGAACTTTCAAGGAAACAAGGGAAGAATTGATGTGTTTTTTTGTTATTTTCTATAATGTTAGATGAGTTATGCTTTCCTCTTCTCTAAATTATTAGCAGCTAAACTAATTCAAGTACAATTGTAAATTTACAAAATTATATTGGTGATTTCTGGAGTTGCGTAGTAATGCTAACTTAAGAACGTCATTATAGAAGTTATCTTCTCCCATCCTTTAAATTCAAGAATTTTCTCAGGAACACGTTAATGTAGAGGGATTTCAGTACCCTTTTAACTGAATCCATAATTTTATTTTATTGTATGAAGAGTACAAAAACTCTCTGTTTTTAGAAGATACTAGAGCAATGCTCTAAATTTAATTATGGGATAACATAAAAAGAACAATCATGTTTTTAAAAGCTACATGTTAGGTAAAAGTAGTAAACATGATTGTGATTTGTGAGTGTGATAGAGTAAATCACAACATGTAAACAACTTTATCCCTCTTCAACCAACAAGTAGTAGAATTATTACTTGTAAAATACCGATTAACAAATTATAAAATTTCTAACTCATTTATAACATCATTAGTTGACTTAGGATGAGGTTAAATATCCCCATGAGTTAAATTAGATAACCTATTGTCAATCAAAATAGAAAACATCTTTTTTTTGTAAAAGAAAAAATGAAAAAATCTTCTTTAATCAAATAAATGCTTCCTCCATTTAATGGACTACTTTTAGGAATAGGGCTTTATTTGATAATAGCCATCTTGCTAGGAAGCCCATTGGAGAGTCCAATATTTGTCCATCTCTACGTTAAGCCTAGCAATTTGACCAAAAAGAAAAGCCTAGCAATGTCATTACATTACATGAGTGCTTATTCATAGGTTTAATGAAATGAGTTCAAATTAACTTATTATAAGTAGATATAAACGTTTAATTAAGAAACTTACGAAAATAAGCTCAAAAGAGATTACATCATAAACATACTCAAACACTTACATGAGTGCATATGCTATAGGATGAACTCAAGTAAACTTTTTCAAATGCAGCCTAAATTCCTTTGAAAATGTTAAACTTCCATACTGCTTTCAACTTTGTGCAACCATAAATGCAAGATACATTTCCAACAAGTATGGAAGACCTTCCATTTCCAGGCAGCAGCCATCCAATACTTATGTAACCAGATAAGCCACTGAAGTAATACATAATTACAATTAGCAAAAATAAAACTATAAAGCAGTATCATAAGGAAAATATAGATGTGACCATGAAACAATATAACAGCTTTTTTAATAGTGATCCACTTCAAAACATCAGGTCTGGTTTTAATCCTTGCAAAGCAGAAGAATGTACAACCCCAGGATCTCAATTGATAATTTCTCGGACAAGCCAATCCAAACTAGGATATGCAAAGTACAAGATGAGAAATGATGGGAGAGCAAAGAGAATAGTAAAAACTATATACAGTGCCAAAATGGCTGCACTGGCAGGTATTGCATATAACACAATCAAAAGAAATATAATGATCAATGGGAACTTTGCTGTCAAGTGAACAAACAAAACCAGTGACTTCCGCAGAGAAGTATGCAGTCTTTCCATTCTGAGGTGATTACCGGTATTGCCGTTAAATTGGTTGGAATTTGACAACTCTGGATGATGAACTTGTCTTCTCCGAGGGTTGCCAAGGCTTAGTTGGCTTCCCATAGTTGAATTCTCTTTACCAGGCCAGACTGGTTGATCATCCCCACAGCGAGTTGAATGTGGCGTTGCTCTGTCACCATTCATGCTCTCAACCATCCAAAGAAGAAAATAGTTCTTGCGAGGGAATTTCAAATTTCCCTGATGAACTAAACGGAAAGATAAAATGTTGCACCAGGGGCAGGAGATAAAAAGTGGAAGCTGAATTGGAAGAGTTGGGAATTTCACCATAGCCCATTGCAGTCCCAGGATGCAATTTTTACAGAGGGTGTGGCCACACCATAAAACGTAAGGAACGTTTTCAACAATGTTAAAAGATTCCCAGCATATTGGGCATTCTAGCCCTTCCTCCCTGGTCGTCATAGAAGTCTCATCGTCAGAGCATTCTGAAGCGGAGTGAGTTGGCTTTAGACAATCATTTTTCAGACCTACACTTCCAGAAATGCAACTTGATGCAAAGTTCCACATTCTGAATCACGTCACAATAGGTAAAATTCTCAAGTAACAGGCACCATTTGGAGTTTGGAACATGTGAATTGCAACAAAGTATACCAAGTTTAAACCTGAACGAAAATAAGTGTCAGAAAGCTTCCTGTAACACCGTCATACAATACTAAGAAATGTTGTATTAACAGAAATGAAATAACTGTTTGAAGTACATCATCATATGCAGATACCAAAGATCATAAATGTGAACTCATGTCAATTTTACACATGCATTTCATACACTTTCTATAAGAATAAACAACTGGGAAATAAACAGTTGGATGTCATAATCCATGACTACCATTTTTTCAATGCAAAGATTTCAACCATAACAACACCACATGGTACATGCATTAAAACAATCCAAAAAGCATAATCAATTACAAATAAATTAGTTAGTATAATAGTACTATAATCCATTATACTAAGCAGTTATGAAAGTAGTTTCTTTCACTTTTTACACCAATACATGGCCATAAAACCTAGTAGACTTTTTAACCTGAAAAACAATTTAGGCCTACCTCAGAAAATGGGTAGTATCAAGAATGAGTAAATAGTCAAATTATTCCTAACAAATACAAATATTTTCATATTCATTCTTGAACAGTGAAATATATGATCAAGGTCCTTGAATGCCATTTGTCCATCAAACTAGTCCAGTCTTTAAGATATATAATTCATCCGTCAAATTAGTTCCATTTACAAACATTGACATTGTGAAACACACACCATTTCAGATTATCATTTCATAATCTTTGATATCCCTTCCCAGCTCCCAAACCCAAACAAACCCTTTTCACAGCATGCTCCGAATTCCAACAATTTTCACAAAATTAGCTCATTGAGCCAACATGATCATAACATAACATCCAATTTAGCTCAAGATATCATTGACAAGATTTACAAATGTGAAATCCGAATGAGGCATGCAATTAAAATGGAATTGAAATCATTGCAAACAAAATGTGAAGATGGATCGAAAGAGATAATGGAAATCGTACCTTAAGGTGGAAGCTCTGAGAGGAAAAATTGACGTTAGGGAGAGATTTAAAGAGGAAAAAAGGACAGAGGAGTCAAATGAATGTTTGTTTGTAACAACGTTTTCAGGGTGGAGACAGAAGATAGCTATGGAGTTTTGTTTTGATGATCGGATCCAAGTGGCAGACAAAACGACGCCGTGTAGACTATGTGAATTGTTTTATGATTTTCAGTTTAGAATAGGAGTTATAATGAGACAAAAAAATTAATAATAATAGGAGTTATATATTTTTTTGAAATGTGTGGCAATGACAAAAAGAAGTGTGGCAATGAAAGGGTTTGAGTGGGTTGTTTTTTTTTTTTTTTAATATAGACAAATGTTAGTTGTTATTAATGTTAGTAAATTAGTTATCCTCAAGTTTCGAATCTCGGACCCTTCACCCTCCCAAACCCTTATGTCCCGTAACTCTTACCATTTGAACTAACCTTGAGAGAGAAGGGTTTGAGTGGGTGAGTTGATTAAAAGTTGTATAGAATGAGAATAGGTTCAAACTCAACACTGAATTGACTATAAGAGGTGACACATCATATTTTTATTAGATATAGAGATGACGCTTATACATAGAGATTTACATGTTCCCGAAGGTTAGCTCAAGTGGTAAGAGTAGGGTTGAGCAACGGGCAGGTTTGGTCGGATTCAGGCAAATTTTGGCCCAACCAACTTAATACGGACTAAAATAATATAGGCCTGTGGCCGACCATGGTTCACTTCAGGTTAACCGGGTCCGGGTTAAGCGGGTGAACGAATTATTCGGGTGAGTTCACACGGGTTTTTAAGCCCAATCACTTCTTTGGCCAAAAAAATTCACAAGAACTGATGGAGAAAAAACACAGAAGGAAGAACCCTAATTTTAGGTGAACCTAAACCCCAAACATGCCTAGATCTGTTTCTAATCAAGCCTATCCTCTTGCTGAACAACTGAGTTGTTGATGACCTTCCCTCTCTGTTGGACCAGCTTGCCACTAGTGTCTTTGATTTGTATCTCACTCATGCCACCGCTTCCATGGTCTTCATCGTCTTTGTTTATAAGCTTGAAAGATGAGCTCCTTACTTCAACTCGAAACATGATCGATGCATCGCCACAAGCAAAGAGAACTGGGATGATGGGTTCGAGAGAGTTGCTCAAGATCTACTTACCCCTTTCCTTTACAATGCTTTCTCGCAACCCACATCTCACTTACACTTTAGATTACATTTCTTATTCCAATGCCTTTTGGATTTTACCATTGAATATGTAGAATCTACCACTTCTTATTCTTGAGTTCCATTTTTACTATTCGTAAAGAACAGCCAATCAGATTGCGCCAGCTGTCATTTATTTTTGTTTTTCCGAATTAGAAACGACGTCGTTTCTATCTCCGGACTCTTTCTCCCCATCTCCAATCAACCATAGCTGGCTTAGTGTGTTTTCCTTCCCTTTCTACCCACTCTGCCGTCCTTCTTCATCACCTTCCTTCCAATCAACCTTAGCTGGCTTACTTTTTTCACCCACTTCTCACCAAATCCATCAATTGCGTCCTTTCCGATTGAGGCTTTCCTTTCAGCCGCCTGTTGTTGTTTGCCTCCGTATATGGTGGAACCATTCATGGTTCTACATCTTAAACTATCCATTGTCCATTCGTCATTCTTTCAATACTGTTCATTTTTGTAGCTCTTCGCCGATTTTTCGTCATCGGATGCGTCGCCTGCCGCCCGGTCACATTAGTTGAGTACCACACGGCATGGATTGGTGGAGCCATATCAACATGTTAGCTTCCCTATAAATACTCTCATGGTTTTGCTTTTTCCCCATCCTGCATATGCGTTTGTTGCTTTCCCTATTAAGCTCAATTTTAGTTGGAACTGTGAATCCCCTGCGCAGTTTATGTCTTGGCAGAGAGAGAGATACATGTACCATACGAGGAATACATAAACATTTGCAACAAGTACCATTTTTATGCACCATACATATATAGCTATAGTTAGCCTAGCAAGTCTCACCAGAACAATTTTTGTTTATTCTTTCTCACTCTTCCAGAATATTATACATCTAACAAATTCTCTGTAAGAAATGGACCATCAAGCTAGCTGCAACTTATAATGCAAAGTATAATGAGTGTGAAAATTATGATACGGACAGATGAAGCATTTGAAGGTGGTAAATCCAAATTTCTTAAGAATACATATATAGTTTATCAATATATTTTAACAGTTCCAATGGCAACTACTAGCATGGATAGTTTAATAGACGAGGATACAAAATAAGTGTTAGCCATATAATATATTTTAGTTGTGTTCATTATTTGTCTTAATTATTGATTTTGTCCATGTTGTTGTGTATCTAACAGAATATTTTGCCTTTATCTGTGCCATTGGTCTGATGGTCTCATTGTTATCAGTTCTAAGTAAATTAGAAGCAGATACCAAATGTCTACAATTTTGATAAAATAATTATACACTAATTCAAACACTACACTAACCTATTGCTCAAAGAGTGAAAAAACCATATACCATTAACTTGAGGATATTCAAGAACAGTTTAGAGACTTGCTTTTTAACAAGTTGAGACTACCAAATCAAATACCCATTGAAACGGCAGAGATGTCACAACTTAGAGCTACCATTAATTGTTAGTATAATCTTATCATTATAATTGTTATCTAAGATATTCTTTAAAGAATGACTTAATATACACTTATCATTATGATAACCAGTAATAGGTTGTTTCTTTTATGTTCCATCAATTATGGTGTAACAAGAGTAAGGCAATCCTCACTTTAATCATGGTAATATTTTGATTTGGATTAATTTCCTATTATGGAACAGAGGACTGAAAGTAGATGTTAACTGGGTTGGGAAGCGAAGTCATCTAAATGGGGTTATATAATGAGTATGTTATTTTGCACTAGAGAAGCCAAAGTGTTCTCATGGCCTTCTTCAGTTTTTAATTTGTTGCTTAAAGCTTTCAGTCTCTTCCATTTGCTCTCAAGTCCACTTTTTTTGTTTAGAGCAAAAAAAGTGTTGAGATTTGGCTCATTATATTTTGGGCTAAAATCTTTAGTTTATTAGGATTTGATTTAATGGGGATTGTAAAAGGTTTTAAAGGATTGTTATAGGATTTATTAGGATTTTATTGCAAAATAGAATCCACTATAAATAGGATAACAATGTAACCCTAAAAACATAAGAGACACAAGAGGCACTAGTGCAATTGAGAGAAATTGCAATTGCTGAGTGATTGTATTCAGGTTCGAATCAATAAACGGAACTTTAGCTGCTCTATAGTCGCAGAGGTAGGCAATTTGGCCGAACTGTGTGAACAAAGCTTTGTGTGTTTCTCTCTACTCTAATCTGTATTCGTGTTGCTGTTCTAACAATTGGTATCAGATGACTACTAACCCTGGAGGTGCGAAGTTTGAAGTGACGCGGTTCGATGGAACCGGCAATTTCGGACTATGGCAGAGGAGGGTTAAGGATCTGTTGGCTTAGCAAAGTTTACAGAAGGCGTTGCACGATGAGAAACTGGCGGACATCGCAACTGTTGATTGGAACGAGATGAAGGAGAAGGCTGCAGGTTTGATAAGACTTTGCGTTTCTGATGACGTGATGAATCATATCCTGGATCTCACAACTTCGAAGGATGTCTGGGATAAATTGGAAAGTCTGTATATGTCCAAGAAACTCATGAACAAGTTGTTTGCGAAGCAGCGTCTCTACAGCCTGAAGATGCAAGAAGGAGGCGATTTGCAGGCTCATGTCTACGCTTTCAACAATATCCTTGCCGATCTGACACGGCTTGGTGTGACAGTGGACGATGAGGATAAGGCTATTATTTTGTTGTGCTCTTTACCAGGCTCTTATGATCACTTGGTGACCACTCTCACCTACGGGAAGGACTCAATCACGTTGGATTCTATTTCTTCTACACTTTTGCAACACGCACAACGTCGCCAGAGTGTCGAAGAAGGTGGAGGAAGTTCAGGTGAAGGTCTGTTTGTGAAGGGAGGTCAAGATCGCGAAAGAGGCAAGGGTAAAGCAGTGGATTCTGGAAAGAAGAAGAGATCCAAGTCCAAGGATAGAAAAACAGCAGAATGTTATAGTTGCAAGCAAATTGGGCATTGGAAGAGGGACTGTCCAAACAGGCCAGACAAATCAGGCAACAACAGCAGTTCAGCAAATGTAATTCAGTCTGATGGTTCTTGCAGTGAGGAGGATTTGCTTTGTGTTTCATCTGTAAAGTGCACTGATGCATGGGTTCTTGATTCTGGATGCTCCTGTCATATGACGCCGCACCGGGAGTGGTTCAACTCATTTAAATCAGGTGATTTTGGTTATGTCTATTTAGGTGATGATAAACCTTGTATCATCAAGGGAATGAGACAAGTCAAAATTGCTTTGGATGATGGTGGCGTGCGCACGTTGAGTCAGGTGCGTTATGTTTCAGAGGTAACGAAGAACTTGATTTCTCTAGGAACTCTTCATGAGAATGGGTATTCATTCAAGTTTGAGGAAAATAGAGACATCTTAAGGGTTAGCAAGGGTGCAATGATAGTGATGAGAGCAAAGAGGACTGCAGGCAACATTTATAAGTTGTTGGGGGGCACAGTTATGGGTGATGTGACATCTGTTGAAACTGATGATGATGCAACCAAACTGTGGCACATGCGCTTAGGTCATCTCAGTGAACGTTGGATGATTGAACTACATAAGAGGAATCTGTTGAAGGGTGTTCGCAGTTGCACAATTGGATTGTGCAAGTATTGTGTTCTTGGGAAACAGTGTAGAGTTCGTTTCAAGACCGGGCAACACAAGACTAAGGGAATATTAGACTATGTCCATTCTGATGTCTGGGGGCCTACAAAAGAGCCATCCGTTGGAGGTTTCAGGTACTTTGTTGCATTTACTGATGATTTTTCTCGTAAGGTCTGGTTTATTTTTTGAAATATAAATCTGAAGTCTTTGCCAAGTTCAAATTGTGGAAGGCAGAGGTTGAGAATTAGACAGGGAGAAAAATAAAGTATTTGCGGTCTGATAATGGAACTGAATACACTGACAAGAACTTCATGCATTTCTGTGAGGAGAATGGAATTCAGAGGCACTTTTCTGTGAGGAAGACACCACAACTGAATGGTGTTGCAGAGAGGATGAACAAGACTCTGACAGAGAAGGCAAGGTGCCTTCGGTTGAATGCTGGTCTTTCAAAAGGTTTCTGGGCAGCAGCAATCAATATGGTGTGCTATCTAGTCAACAGGTCACCACGAGCTTCTTTGGATGGAAAAGTTGCAGAGGAGGTGTGGACAGGTAACCCCATTGATCTCAGTAATTTGAGGATTTTTGGGTGTCCAGCATATGTGCATATTTCCAGTGAGAATCGGTCTAAACTTGACCCAAAGTCAAAACAGTGCATCTTTATTGGCTATAATAAAGGTGTGAAGGGGTACAAGTTGTGGGATCCAGTCAAGAAGAAGATGGTTGTCAGCAGATGTTGTATTTGATGAGCAGTCAATGTTGAAACAGTCAGATGTGACAGTTGTGCCAGATACTGAGGTAGAAAATTCCAGTCAGGACAAGATTCAGGTGGACATTGAGGAGACACCAGTGAGTCCTAGGCAGATTGTAGCCCAACAACATAGTGAACCAGACTCAGATTCAGGTGGAGTACAAGACTATACACTTGTGCGTGATAGGGAGCCCCGTCGTATTACACCTCCAGTGAGATATGGGTTTGAAGACTTAGCAGCATATGCCCTTCTTACCAGCTCAGGAGACCTCTCTACTTATAATGAGGCTATGGCTAGTTAGGAGAAAGATAAGTGGATGGGTGCAATGGTGGAGGAGATGGAGTCCTTGAAAAAGAATGAGACATGGGATCTTGTTCAGTTGCCACATGGAAAGAGAGCTATTGGTTGCAAGAGGGTGTACAAGAAAAAGCAAGCAGTAACAAAAAAAGAAGGGGAAAAGTTCAAGGCTCGCCTAGTTGCAAAGGGGTCTTCACAACAGAAGGGGATTGATTATGATGACATTTTCAGTCCGGTGGTTAGACACACTTCTATCAGGGCAGTATTAGCTTTGGTATCCAGCAGGGATATGCACTTAGAGTAGATGGATGTGAAAACAGCTTTCCTCCATGGTAATCTAGATGAGCAAATCTACATGGAGCAGCCAGAGGGATTCAGTGAAACTGGAGATGGCAGACTTGTTTGCAAATTGAAGAGGTCTTTGTATGGCTTGAAGTAGTCTCCAAGGCAGTGGTACAAGCGCTTTGATTCATACATGCTCCGGATTGGCTATATAAGGTGTGACTATGATTGTTGTGTTTATGTGAGGAGCCTTGATGATGGCTCTTTTATTTTCCTGTTACTTTATGTTGATGATATGCTGATTGCTGCCAACCATTTACATGATGTAAATGAGTTGAAGACCAAGTTGGGTAAGGAGTTTGACATGAAGGATCTGGGTGCTGCAAAGAAGATTGTTGAAGGTGTTTTGAGCAGATTTGACATGAGCAAGACAAATCCTGTGAGTACTCCATTGGCGAATCATTTTAAGCTTTCTTTGGAACAATGTCCGAAGACAGACTCAGAAATTGAAGGTATGTCTAAGATTCCTTATGCCAGTGCAGTTGGTTGTTTGATGTACGCTATGGTTTGCACTAGACCGGATTTGGCACAAGCAGTTAGTCAAGTGTGCAAGTTCATGTCCAAGCCAGGGAAGCAGCATTGAGAATCAGTCAAGTGGATCCTAAGGTACTTGAAAGGTACAGCGGATCGCGGTATCATGTTCAGCAGGGAGCAAGGTGTTGTTCCATCAGTTGTGGGATATGTGGACTCTGACTATGCAGGCGATCTGGATGATAGAAGGTCTACAACAGGATATGTCTTTACTCTTGCAGGGGGACTTATATGTTGGAAGTCATCAGTTCAATCCATAGTAGCTATGTCTACAACTGAGGCAGAATACATGGCAGTAGCTGAAGCTACCAAGGAAGCATTGTGGCTTACAGGCTTAGTGAAAGAGTTGGGTGTTGAGCAAGGTGGAGTTCAGTTGCATTGTGATAGTCAGAGTGATATCTATTTAGCGAAAAATCAGGTGTATCATTCTAGAACCAAGCATATTGATGTGAGGTTCCACAAGATCAGGGAGTTGTTGGCGTCCAGACAGATATTACTTCAGAAGGTTCGCACATCAGAGAATGCAGCAGACATGTTGACCAAGCCAGTCACCAGTGACAAGTTTAAGCATTGCTTCAACTTGTTGCATGTTCTCCAATGTTAAGCAGGGAAGGCACACAATCCCAGAAATTAGAATCAGGAAACTAAAGCAGCAGATCTTCGTAGGGGGAGTCCGGAATTCGCCAAGGTGGAGATTGTTGAGATTTGACTCATTATATTTTGGGCTAAAATCTTTGGTTTATAAGGATTTGATTTAATGAGGATTGTAAAAGGTTTTAAGAGATTGTTATAGGATTTATTAGGATTTTATTGTAAAATAGAATCCACTATAAATAGGATAACAATGTAACCCTAAAAAACACAAGAGACACAAGAGGCACTAGTGCAATTGAGAGAAATTGCAATTGCTGAGTGATTGTATTCAGGTTCGAATCAATAAACGGAACTTTAGCTGCTCTATAGTCGCAGAGGTAGGCAATTTGGCCGAACTGCGTGAACAAAGCTTTGTGTGTTTCTCTCTACTCTAATCTGTATTCGTGTTGCTGTTCTAACACTTCCAACATTGGTCCACTCCATTTGTCTCTTTCAGACATGTGAAAGACTTTTTTTGCTAAGTGGTGGGTAACATAAAGGTAAGTTCATATCAACTTGAAGTTAATTTACTGCTATGACCTTATTTTTTTTCTCCAATCAGATTTTATGATAGGTTTCATTGTAGATCTTCTTTCTTACGAGAAACAAACGATGATCATAAAAATGAAATGATTATGGTTTATTTCTATTTCACAACTACCTGTTTTAATTGTGGGCTGCTTGAATTTTTCCCCGAACTTGGATTCAAGGGTGTCATCCTTCTTTGATATGTAAGACTTCATTCCATTTTAGCTTTGAAATTGTTTTACTTTTAGGGAAGAATTGGGGTCTGATTAGGAAGTGAGTGGACTTCAACAGAATTTTGTCATTCATTGTAAGTTATTTCTCGGGTAAATAGCCAAGTTAGTCTCTGAAAGTGTCAACCGCCTTCATGTTAAGGGACCAACTTGAAGGCGATTGACACTTTCAGGAATCAACTTGGCTATTTACCTGTTATTTCTCTATTATTATTGCTCCATTGTGTCTCTTATCTGGCTTTCAGAGGGATGTCAACCATTTCAGATCTTTGCCACAGAAAAGGACAATTGATTTTACTTTAATTTGAGGGTGTGCATGAATTGTTTCTTAGGTGTCTTTTGAATAACTAAATATGTCATAACTTGCAATTTTCATTGTTGTGGGAGTTGAACATCATTCTTTGTGTTTCCCATAGACATTGAAAGAAACCATCAAAGTTGTGCGGTGAACTAGATGGCATAATTCATTTCTAAATGATAGAGATGATAATGACATAATTCAAATCCATGAGTAAGAGATAGTTGATCTTTTGGACATATTCACTTACTCTACTCATGACTTTCGTTCCTGTTTCCATTCCACTGCATAATTCATTTTCAAAATCCTAATATATGACAGCGTGTTGAACTTTTGGGTAATTGAATTTATCGATTCTGTGTTTTGCAAACGATAGTGCTTCTGACCTGGCACTATTCAAGCTTTTAGATAAACCAAAGGGTGGAGAAACTAGCTGAATCAAGTGACTGCAGTGAGTATTGAATGCAGTGAATCCAGATCCCGAATGGTTGACATAGATTTTCTCTTTTATCAGGTAAGCCCCTAATTATGTGGTTTTTTATTATTAGTTTGTAAATTCAGATGCTAACTTAATGCATTATTTGTTGGATATTTTATGGATTAGCATTATTCATTTAATTAGAATGTGTAATCCTTGAATTATTAATATATCAATTATTGGAAATTAATATTAATTCTAACGCTAAACCACTTGATGAATATTATTATTGGGCTCTTCTGATGAGTAACCCGTGATGGGTTGAGTTATTTATTTAAGCCCAGTGAGAAGCCCCTGCTCTCAACTGATAGATTATAAACTTGTCTCTCCATTAGACAGTTAACTTAACCTATTCTACAGACTTATCAGAATAGAGAGCAGTTTTTGTCACACCTATTAGGATTGATTCAAGTCTTCAAGAACATGGATTCTTCTTCCTTTCTTGCACCAGGTACGCAAATGCTATGATTCAATTATAATATGTATATATTAATGAAAATGTTATGATATTGTATCTATATCCTATCTAAGCTATCCTTATAACTTTTATACAATTGGTATCAGAGCTAAATAGATACATGTTATGGCTGTTCACTTATTTATCTCTAATTCTTTATTAAAATTGTTGTACTCTTATTTTTAAATGAGAAAACGTGTTCTATCAATCCAGAAATCCCTATTTTTGAAAAAAAAAATGTTTGAAGGGGTTTCCATGCTGCATACCATACGACCCAGCATACTTAATTTCGTGTGGTTTTGTAAAGTGGTCTTAGATATTTACCTTTCTTTTCATTGAGTTTAATGAACCTAAAATTTTGATCAGCAATTTCTCTATATGTGGTCCATAATTACATGAATTCTTTTAGGGCTTCTACTAGAAATCTCTTGCGCATGACATATTAAAACTTCTCTCTCTTCCATGCTCTATACTGAGAGATCTAATCGTCTCTTGCTACGTTTTCTGAATAATGTACACCGCGACCCAATTATTTTATCAGTTACTGTACATGTCAAATAAAAAAAAAAATTGATCCTAGACACCAGTACGTGGGTAGTGCCAAAAAAGAAATTATTTGAAAGGGACCAAATCTTTATCTCCTCCCTTCCCAAATTCAGTGCAAATATATATTTTTCTTTTAATATATCTTGAGGAATTTATCTGGAAAAGATTTTGCACAAGTTTTGTTATTCTGCAATTTTGGTGTAACTTTGCAAATTTGAATAAAATCTTTATCTACTGATTCAAATGTAATTGAATATGTGGAGAATTTTGTTAGATATATACTCTCATATTATATATATATATATAGATATATATTTATATATTTACTAAGTTGTGCAATTATATATCTCTCCAAGATTTTATGGCATAAAATTTAAAATTCCAATCTATTTATTTAACCATTGTGATATTTTGTTATTTCTTGCCTAATTAAGGTGAAAATTAAATACAAATTCATGAACTTATTATCACATTCTTATGGTTAAATTTTGTTATGTATCATGTTGGGAAATTTAAGATTCTCTTCTATCCTTTTATTTGTATAAAGAAAATATATAGTAATTTTATATTACCATACTTCAGGCTTATAGACCATAAAATTATAAGAAAAGTTCCTTAATTTGCTAGAAATTTTATTTTATAGTTATAATCTCTTTGCTAGTATATTCTTCTTTGGAACTAAATTCTTTTAGATCATTCTAAAATTAAAGCCCAGTAATCCTTGACCATTTTTATATACTATGCTTGGTACAAACTCTTGTGTGACTATAAGGGTTATACTTTGTGTGATTGTGATCTCACCTATCATGGGCACAATTGTGCAAAATTGTGTGAAAATTATGTAATCTAAATTCTTTCAATAGTTGAAATGATATTTTATGTGTATTTACATTGATGATAATTTACCCTATCAGTATGTTGTTATTAGTGTAATTTGTGGTTTATATAATGTATTATTTGTTGTAAACTTGTGTCAATCAATTCAAATACTCTATCGGTATTAGAATATCTCTATGACATAATATTATACATGTTACATTAATTGGACAATATTTATTTATTATTATTTTTAATTAAGTATTATTCTTAAAATTTGCATTACTTATCGCTGTGCAAATTTATACTAAATAAAACTCTTTATTGGAATAAACTATTGTTATGTAAGTAACGGACATACCCTATCGGCATGACATTGCTTGCTTGGCATGATTTTTGTGTGATAGAGAAAATAGTTTTGGATATTTATTTAAAATACTTAAAATATCCTAATATAGTTTTTATTTTTAATTTAACTATTTTTCTCTATCAAGTGGGAGAAACTATACAATGTCTCTCACTTAATTAATTGCTCAGTTAATTGTATATGAGAAACTACTACACTTATGTTTAACATAATGTCATATATCACTTTATCGTCAGACCTATATTGAGGATACCATTAAGTCTCTTTGAGAATATTATAATATAATAAACTCTCTATGATTGTCTTATACAATTGTTAATCAATTATTCTTGTTAAGACAATATGACAAACTCCCCAATTAGCTGATAAATATTTAAATATTAAATTCTCTATTTTGTACCATTAATCTTTGTCCATATTTATGGTACGTTATCTTTAATACTTTGGGATACACATATAAACTCTAAATTAGGAGTTAGAGACTGTTTTTTTAATCCTCAATAGTGATCAATTATAAGTCTCATATGCTTCCGCTTTTATTATTGACAATCCATAAGTTTTTTATGTTCGAGTGCGTATACTTGTTTTCATATTATAGCACTTGAAATTTTGAGTGATATTTGTAAGTGATCCCATATTCTGTTTAAAATATTATGGATCACTCTTTTGTTTATAAACTATGGGTTGCTTCATTCATAAGATCTTTTAATGATTTTATGTGTGAATATATAAGGAGATTTTATGATAAAATGTGTCAAATAAGCACTTATAATCTCCTAATTCTATATGCAGAGTATGTGGTTACTTGTGTAAATATAAATTCTATAAGGCTATGTGGTTGATAAATTCTATATATTGGCTCCATTTGGTGAATTCTTTTATGTAACCACTTCTCTTAAAACTCTGCACTATTATATATATTTCTCTCTAATTTATGTAGTCTTGAAGAGAGAAAGATTGTGAGTTTCAGACTCACACAATTCTTTTCCACAGAGTCATGATCCGACTATTAAATACTATATCATTAGAGTATTTTATACTAGTTAGCTCTAATGAGACATTCTAATTTTACCATGGTATATTGGATTAGTGGGAGTGTTCACACACTGTTTTGTCTCGAGACATGTTGATATATTGATACCATATACTCTTGTGTGCATTTCTATGTTAATATGGTATATTCTTAGAGCTATTCTGTTGTCATATATTCTTATGCGCGCTTAAATGATCATATGACAAGCTCTTGGAGACTTTGGTACTCAGTCTCATTCTTTTGGCCTATTCTGTTGGTAATAGCACATTTGGCATGCAATTTATTGTGCGTCTCTTGACCAACATTTTACATTCTCTATGGTTAAAAACATAAGTGTCTTAGGTGTACAGTATCACTACTCCTATCGAGCATGATATCTTACATTTTAAGGTACTTATAATCTTAATTAGGTCATTGGTTATAAGTGTTTGCTCATTATTGACATTTTACTCTTTATTAGTTCAAGACACCCTTTGACTAAATAAGTTTCATTTATCCATGTTATTATTAAACTCTTTTCTCATGGATTTATGACACTTGTTTAGAAAAACCTTGAATTAATTATGTCAAATTCTTTTGAGCATATTCTATTTAGCCCACATGTAATCACTTTTTTGGGCTATTAAAAGCACTTAGACCTATGTGGATTTATACTTGCCCTTTGTGATATATTTTCTCTCAAAACAATAATTCTATGCATTCAAAACACTTGTTTGCTAGAGAGAAAAGAAATTCTAAAATTTCGGACTCTAATTGAGTACATTAATCCATTGATTAAAGACTTTATTCTTGGAGCCTATCTAAACCATATAAATTGATATGGTTAAGTCTTTTGATGTTTAAGGTCAGTGGGAGTCTGAAAACATAGCATTTTAAGATGCTTGGGCCATTCCTTGGAATTGCATGTTTATCTAAATTCTATAATGCTTTTCCACATCCATCATTCTTTTATGAAATATGAGTCTTTTATCCCTATCGGATATTCTTAACACACATGACACATATCCCTATCGGATACTATCTTCTCTTGTGTTAAAGCTTATATTTTCTTGCTTTTGGTGGATTTGCATTTTGTCCATTATTGATATCCTACTCTTAATAATTCTTGCAATTCTGTTAATTGACTAATGCTATCCAAGTGGGAGATTGTTGGATATTTTATGGATTAGCATTATTGATTTAATTAGAATGTGTAATCCTTGAATTATTAATATATCAATTATTGGAAATTAATATTAATTCTAACGCTAAACCACTTGATGGATATTATTATTGGGCTCTTCTGATGAGTAACCCGTGATGGGTTGAGTTATTTATTTAAGCCCAGTGAGAAGCCCCTGCTCTCAACTGATAGGCTATAAACTTGTCTCCCCATTAGACAATTAACCTAACCTATTCTAATGACTTATCAGAATAGAGAGCAGTTTTTCTCACACCTATTAGGATTGATTTAAGTCTTCAAGAACATGGATTCTTCTTCATTTCTTGCACCAGGTACGCAAATGCTATGATTCAATTATAATATGTATAGATTAATGAACATGCTATGATATTGTATCTATATCCTATCTAAGCTACCCTTATAACTTTTCTACAATTGGTTAACTAAATATGTCATAACTTGCAATTTTCTTTGTTGTGGGAGTTGAACCTGATTCTTTGTGTTTCCCATAGACATTGAAAGAAACCATCAAAGTTGTGCGGTGAACTAGATGGCATAATTCATTTCTAAATGATAGAGATGATAAGGACATAATTCAAATCCATGAGTAAGAGATAGTTGATCTTTTGGACATATTCACTTACTCTACTCATGGCTTTCGTTCCTATTTCCATTCCACTGCATAATTCATTTTCAAAATCCTAATATATGACAGCATGTTGAACTTTTGGGTAATTGAATTTATCGATTTTGTGTTTTGCAAACGATAGTGCTTTTGACCTGGCACTATTCAAGCTTTTAGATAAACCAAAGGGTGGAGAGACTAGCTGAATCAAGTGACTGCAGTGAGTATTGAATGCAGTGAATCTAGATCTCGAATGGATGACATAGATTTTCTCTTTTATCAGGTAAGCCCCTAATTATGTGGTTTTTTATTATTAGTTTGTAAATTCAGATGCTAACTTAATGCATTATTTGCAGGACATATGTTCATAAGAACCACTACCCAAACTCTATATTTTCCATATGTTAAAATCTGAACCATGTATTAGACTATTCCTCTTCTTATTAACCATATGTGTATGTTTGCTGTGGATGAACCCTATGTTTCATCAGGTGCTGATTCTTTATCACACATGGGATTCTAGATGGTGAAATCTGCATAATAAGAGATGTTTAAACGGATGAATCAGTCAAAATCTAGATTAACCCTTTCTGCTCATCTTCAATGTTTAAAGCTTCATTCTTAGTGGCTTTTTATTTTCTCTAGCATTCACCATTGCAGAAGATGCATATGCCTTGCTCCTTTATGCTATTGAGTATCTATTTCGACTTATATTAAGTACACCCTCCGGTTACTATTATAAGCAAAAGTTAGCTTTTTAGGTTCATTCAATAAATGATGTATGTAGTCATTAAAATGGTCACATACATCATTTATTGAATGAACCTATAAAACTAACTTTTGCTTATAATAGTGACTGGAAGGTGTATCTATTTATGGTTTTCAATTTAAATAGGGTTGGCCAAAAGTATGTTTTACGGTTTTCATTATTTGTTTATTGAGAATACATATGGGAAACAAAGTAAGATACTGGATGTCAAGAAGGTTGTTGTTGGGAAGAAGTCACCAAGTGGGTTTCAGACAGTTGGCTAATTCTGCATGCGTTTGAAAAGACCATGAAAGTCTATTTTGGTAACAAAGATGATGGGCTGGTCAAGTATGCTGGTGTCTTGCATGGCTTAGAGGTTTAAAAATTCCTCATGGGATTCTCTGGAGATTTCTTTATTGCCTTTTCTTTTTACTCTCAATATAAATGAGAATTGTACATATCTGGTCATTCATTTATCAATTCTTTGAAATCTCTTCCCTTTACACCTCTTTATCCCCCTATCATGTTAATAATTTACTTCTTTCACGACTTATCAGTTGGAGTTGTAAACTAATGAAAGCGAGTGTGCTATACTAATATTACAGAGATGTATTATAACTCATGAAAGAAGAACATGAAGCTTAATATTATAGAGATGTATTCAAAAAAAAAAGTAACACAATTTACTCTATTTTTATAAGATAGCTTACTCAGTTTTTTGTGTTTCTTTGCACCTATTTTTCTTCAACATAACTTGCTTTGTGTTTCTTACCGTAATGTTTATTTAACAAGTGACTTTCCAAGGATCATTGGTACAAATTTACAATTAATCATTGCTCTGCTATATATCTTTACTATCTATTAATTACATTTCAATTAATTTATTCACATGTCATCAATTCAATCAAACAATTTTGTTGTTACAAAAGAAAGACAATTCAATCAAACATTTAAGAAAAAAAAATGTACACCATTTTTTATCTATCAATTTTTTAATATTCTTAATGTTTATTTTATATAAAATTATATAGTCAATGAACGATAGCTAACTAGTAAGAGTTATGAGATATATGAGTTAGGTGGAGGATGTACAAGGATCAATTTATCTTTCCGATGTCAAAAAAAAATTATATATTGATCTTTTTTTACAAAAATACATTTCAAATTTTAGCCAAGGTTATCTACTGATTGAATTTTCATATTTTAATATTTATATTTTTTACATTTGAAACTATTAAATTAGTTTTTACTGTAGGTCCTCTCTTAGAATCTTGAACCTTTGTATTGAGTCGGTTTTGAAGAACTCTAGAGGTAACTTATAAAGTAGTGGTTTAGTCTTTGACTATTTAGTCATTTACCTTCACTATTTGTCTTAGTGTAGGTTCTTTCCTAAAGTTAGTTTGCTCTCGAGTTTGGAACCTTTCTATTGAAGTGAGTCTTGAAGATCTAACATATTGATGTATTCATTCATTCTTTAAAATGAAATGTAAGGTGATTCTTGATTGCTTTACTGCATCTCCTGAAGTTGATTGCTTTAGTAATCAACTTTGCTTATTTTATCAATTTTCGGGCTGCAAGTACTTTTAAAGTTGGTCTCTTTATCCTCAAGAGCCATTGATAGTAAAATTTGCAGGTTTTGGAGTAGTGTAATCTAAATTTCTATTTAAATTTTACTACTCTTCGATGAACACATGGTGTTCATTTGGTTATTCCATTCACTTAAATGGTTTGCACACTGTTCAGGCCTTATTGTTAGTGTTGTATTAGTTTTGGCAGGATATTGGAAACAGTTAGTCTGATTATTGAGCTGTGATTTGCTTAATATACCAAATTGTGTTTTGTTTTTTTCTACTTGGATGATCAATTTAATTTCTAATTTTGTATTGAAAATGTATTATTAAAATCAATCTTTTTATTTAAACTGTATTTTTTTCATAATCCCATAAAAAGTATAAAAAATGGTATATGTATTTGTAATAGAAAAGAAAAGTGGTTTATTTATTTATTTATGCTATAATAAGTTTATAGTTCTTTCAAATGTATTGTAAAATAACTTTTTATTTATCTATTTATTTTATTAGAGCTAAAGACGAAAAAATATCTTATATAAGAGATATTTCTGCACATATTGAGACGGGTTGATTCTCAACACTAGATATATATATATATATATATATATATATATATATATATATATTCAAAAAATAATAATAGATATTCTTATTTGTTTGGTGAATGTAGAAAAATTTGAAATATGTGGAGAATAAATTGTTTCCTAAATATATGACTCAAAACTGTGAACAAGTTCCTTGAAAACAAATATCATCAACTGCGAAGCGTTGGTTAATTAATTTGTTGAATTTGTCAAATTCAAAATATGTAAGAAATTATGAAGTGAAAACCTTTGAGATATATATATATATATATATATATATATATATATATATATATATTACTCATAAAGTAAGGGTATAAAGTAACTGTACAATGTTATTTATAATGAATAGAAAATGTCATTGGTGATAGATAAAAATGACTGTTAATTTATTTAATATGACATCAATAATTATATAACTCATGTGTTTATCACATAATCAATCTGAAAGAATTGTTGAACATATGTCCCGTGCATCGCAGGGTAACGAGCTATATACTAGTAGAATTGTTGAATGATTATTCCATCGGTTGTCAATGAGGAGAGGCTACTTCTGTTAAATTGTGAGTTTAAAAAAAAGAAATTAATTAACTAAATTTAACTAACGAAATTAATGTAATAACCAGTCTATGAAATTAAGACTATTTTGGGATTTAAGCAATAATGGACGATAAAATAAAATAAAATAAAATAAAATATTAATGATATTTATAATGATCATTCAATAAGTTATTAATGATGAGCCTCAATACCAAAATCAAAGAAAAATAGGCTTGCAATAAATTGGTCCAAATGAATTAGAGACTGACACTTAGCTTGTGAGCTAATGAGGGGGGCGTGTGTGAGAGTGAACCATAGAATGCCAACTCATCTAAGTGAGTCTCACAGTGATTTTCTTTTCTAAAGTATATAGAGTACATTATGACCGCTAGAAAGTGTTTTACATTAGAAATAATTATTTTTAAACACAAAAATTAAAATTATTTTATCTATATCTTTGTTCTCTTTCAATCATATCAAACAATATCTAAATATACTCTATTTCTCATATCTTTCTCTCTACTTAAATTTTTTCTCTTCTTTACTCTCTCTTTTCTACCACACTAAGAGTTGGAAATTTTATTAGTGAAGGTTCTAAATATTTTTCATTTACATTTCATGTTTATGCATGTGTTTCATTAGTCTTATTTTAATCATGCAAACAAATTTCAATCATATGCAAAATGTGTCCTAAAAGAATGCCAACAACCTTCATAGGATAGAAAATATATCAAGGCACATGTAATCAGAATACAAGGCAGAGTAATAGTATCAATCTAAAACGAAAATGATTGATGGAAAATACCATTATATTTAGGTAGCGTTTGGTTATGGAACGGAACAGGACAGAACAGAACGGAACGGGACAGAACAGGATGGAACAGGACAATAATGTTCTATATGTTGTGTTTGGTAACTTCAAGTCAATAGAACAGAACCATGATTTTAATTACATATATAACCCTGCATGTTTAATATTTGATTGAGGAAAACAAATTGAACTCAATTAAACATTTTGCATAGAAACCGTTTGTTATTGCTTACTTCATGAAATAATCACTTATTTTTTTAAAATAATCACTTATATATTGTTTAAGTTGTTTTAGTATGCTATTGAAAAAAACAGAAACCTAATTATCTATTTAAGCTATTTTAAGTTCGTTTATCTAGATTAAAAATATTGATTTTTAACTATAATTTTTTAAGAGATTTTGAGAAAAGCATAGGTTGATTCGTGTTCTTCTACTCTAATTAAAATCACTTTTTTTTTTTATCTCTCTTCATCTATTATCATAGATTTTCATTATAAGCTAAAGTAACTGTTTCAAATAATTTGTTTTCAGCTTCAGCTGAAACAAACACAAAAAGTGATTTTTCCAAAATAAGTTGAATTAAACGCATTCTAATTGACTTGTTTATCATTGCTTACAAAAACTGATTTTACTTTTGAAAAAATAATTGATTTTATTTTAATTAAGTTGATTCGTGTTTGATTACTCTAATTAAAATCACTTTTTTTATCTCCTCTCATCTATCATCATAGGTTTTCATGATAAGCTAAAGTAACTGTTTCAAATAATCTGTTTTCAGCTTCAGCTGAAACAAACACAAAAAGTGATATTTGATTAAAAAAGTGATTTTTTTGATTTTAAAAGTGATATTTTGATTAAAAAAGTGATTTTTTAATTTTAAAAGTGATTTTTTGATTAAAAATTGATTTTTCCAAAATAAGTTGAATCAAACGCACTCTAATTGACTCGTTTATCATTGCTTACAAACGCACTCTAATCAAACACACTCTAATTTTACTTTTGAAAAAAATAATTGATTTAATTTTAAGTGATTTTTTTGAAAAAGTAGATTTTTATTTTATTTTGTCTACAAATATAATAAGTGCTTTCAATTTTATAAGTGATTTTAAATTGTTTAGATACATAAAATTTCAAATATAAATTAGGGGTATTTTTGAACTTGCAAAAGTTTTAAGAGAGTGTTCCGTTCCGTTCCCTTCCGTTCCACCCTTTTTCAGGGAACCAAAGTGTCCCGTTCCTGGAGCCTTTTGTCCCGTTCTGTTCCATCTTAAAAACACGACAAACACAGAACGAAATCCATGTGTCCTGTTCCGTTCTCTTCCTACCTGTCTACCAAACGCTACCTTAAGGCAACACTTTGAAGGTTTTTAACTTATACAATTTGTTGTGGTGCTTAATAACCATTACCAATTTGTATATCTGACTGAAAGGTATCAGCACAAATGTTTATGTTGATTTTTATAAGCAAATGTTAGTTGTTAGTAATGTTAGTAAATTAGTCTATCCTCAGGATTTGAACCCTGAACCCTTCATCTCACTCAACTCTTATGTTCCCTAATTCTTACCTAGGGGTGAGCAAAAATGTACACCCGACTGAAAACCGACTTATCCGAAATTTTTGAATGTTAAACGGGTGGGTATGGGCATCTGGCCAAACAGGTAAAAGAAATGGTTTGCAACGGTTTGCGGGCAGGTTTGGATTGAATATACTGTTTCATCGGTTACTGAAACAAACCAAAGGTACCGGAGAAAGTGTTTATTTTTTACCCACAAAGAATAATGAAAAGAATCACTCATAGATTAAGAAATCAATATTCAATTTAAGTTAATGCATTTTTTTTAAAAGAGATTTGAATTTGAAATAAATAATGAGTACTGAATAATATTAATTGGAGCCGAATTTTTAGTCAAATTTTAAAACATTTATCCTAAACCGAAAAAAATAGTTTTTAAATGAATATCAGGGAAGAAATATTCAACCAATTTATAAAAACATTCAAAGTTTAAGTAACCAAATGAGCGCTGATATTAAGTGTGTTTAAGTAACCAAATGAGCGCTGATATTAAGTGTTGAACTCAATCAACCATAAATAGCCAAAGTTTTTTCCATTATTTAAAGCAATATTAGGCAAGGAATAATCAATGGAAATATATAATTGTTGCTACTGTTTTAAACGGAAACAAGATGAGGGAAACATCCTTTATTGCTTGGATGAGCTTAACTCCATCTGATTCTGGCTTTATGTTTTGCAATGACTATAAATAAAAGCCAAGACCAATTTTTATCCCGTGTAGGACTGTATTTGTCAAGGCTTGTCTTTACTCACAGGTAGTTATATGTTGCACTTTCAAGAGTTAAATCTAGAAAATGGCTGAAGATACTCATCATAGATGACGAATGAGTTGTTTCTAGCACTACATGCAACGTTGTGAATCAAGAAGTCTTTGATAATATTTGACATGTAATTGTTGATATTTCATAAAATTATTTTGAATTATATTTTTTTAATAGGAAAATTGATATATTTTTCTTTTAATTGTTGACAGCATAAGAAAATGGCAAGCAATTTATTGATCATATATTTCGAAGGGTTATTGGCCTTGCTATAAGGTTTGTTTATCATTTTCAAAGGATATCGAGTTTATCTTTAATTATATTGCTTACTAATTATTACTCTTATATATACTTTTTCCTTTGTAGGTTCTGTTGCTCAAATATGTTTACACAGTAGACTTCAAGTTCGATTTTGAAGTTATTATCATTCATCATGGAATACAAGTTCTATTAAATGTTCATGCTGTTGTCATTGTTATGTTTATTTTATTTGATTATCCTTGCAATGCATTCCTTAATTCTCATAATTGGAAAAGCTTACTGGGCATTGTAGGTGTAATTCACAGATGTTGTTTTGGCCTTTGGAAGTTAGATTTATTTTAATGTTCGTGGTCAAGGTTCTGTAGTGGGAATTTGTGAGCTGATTAGTTATTCAACTTTGGTGTTGGCTCACGTTTGAGTACTCTTTTTCCTCCCCTATGATTTTTCCCACTGAGTTTTTCTTAGGGAGGTTTTCATGAGGCTCGCTCATGAGTTGCTACCACACCAAAATAGCATAGCGGCAAAGTTTTTGTAGATTTGCTTTCAAGTCTACATGAGAGGAATGTTCTCATGAAACTTTTTACTCCTTATTAATAAATTCAGTTTGCTCTAAAAAAAAAAAACTTGCGTGGGAAATGGACCAGGTAGATAGTGGGCTAGTAGTCAGCCCATAGAGCATAGATGAGGCCCATATGTAATAGATTAGGGTTAATGTAACAACCCCACTATAAAAGGCAAAAGACTTCATTGAATATACAGGTTCTCATTTCTACTTACATTTACAGTGTTTCCGTCTCGAAACCCTAAACCATAAACCCTCCGATTCGGGGGCTCTTGGCCGTGTAAGAACACTTTTTGGCGTCCACCGTGGGGCCGACGGTAACACCATCAGTCCCAGTACAGTGTGAGAGCTGGCTGGATTCACTGGTTTTTTTTACCGTTCAAGTGTTGACATTGGGAGGTCTATACATCCTGTTCTATTCAAATTTTTTACTGTAGTCTATTCATCGTATATGTTTGGAACGTATTCTCTATTCTACAGCTATTCTACTGATGTAGCGATACAATAAATTAAATCACCGTTCAATACACGGGTAAAAAAACACCGGTTACTATGAATGATTTGAAGATAAACTCATCTCTCTCCAATTTAGATAAGACCAAAAAAGTGGTGGTGATGCGACTCAACTCTCCGAGTAACATACAGTTATATCATACAAGAATCCCAACTAACATATATTATTCGTGCTAGATTATGTTAAATTAAGATTAATTCAACGATTAATAAAACTTACAAGTTACAAGCCTTCAATTTGGAAATAATTAACATATTTAAAAAATTATAATACAAATAAATTGCTAATCATTCACAAGGATTAAGTTCACGCCCAACCATATTCACATATGTAATTCTGCATATTAGTACATTGAACATGATTGGGAATTTGGGATCATAACCAAGACTAAAATTATCCGCATTAATTGATTATTAAAATCATATTATTCAATTCTACCGATATCCAAAATAAAGGATGCAGAATTTATACATTCTTACACGATTCTAAGTTTATCTAGTTCAATCCCTTCAGCTTGAAACTTTTCAAGGATTCTTGTACGACGATTCTTTTTAAACCATCTTGGATTGTGAGCTGTGTAGTCTCCTTCTCCGCCGAAGGTTTTATAAGTGCAATAAGGACTCAAAACCATTTGCTCAAGTTTGTCGAAATATTTCAAAGCATTCATGGCGAACTTAATTTCATACCAATTTCCCACACATCCTCCTAGCTCAACAACTTTGATCTCACCATGAGAGAACATTATGAGATTTTGAGGGCTTTGGTTTGGAAGAAACAAAGCATGTCTCAGCTGGAAAAAAAAGTTTTAAATAATGTTAATGATGCTAAAAATATTACCAATACAACAAACTTATACTAACTAATGCATGTACGTAAACCAGAATGTATGGATATATATATATATATATATATATATATATATATATATATATATATATATATATATATATATATATATATATAGGTTTGCCTACCATGCACTAAAAAAATTAGTTTACAAGTTAAAATTGATTTTCTATAAATTAGTTTGAGCACATAAAAAATATATCGTGCTTATAAAAAATATAAGAAATATATTGTAAATAACATGTATTAAATATTATATATAGACCAGCATATGGATCAAGTATCATTTTTCAAGCTGTACAAAACTTCACCAGATTACAAATTCTTACATGTTTTTGGCTGCTCCTGTTACCCACACCTTCGACCTTTCAATACAAACAAGTTAGAATTTAGGTCTCAAGAGTGTGTTTTCTTAGGATACTCTACTATGCACAAGGGGTATAAGTGTCTTACATCTGAAGGAAAGATAATCATTTCTAAGGATGTTGTTTTCCATGAGACAAGCTTTCCTTATCCTAGGCTTTTTCCCACAGCTTCTTCGGTCTCACCTACTGATCAAAGTCCCATACCTTCCTCTACTCCTATTATTCCTTCGCTAGTGCCACCACAGGTCACTAATGATTTCTCCACTCCACCACCTCATGTTGTTTCTAGTCGACTCAATGATCCCATAGTTCCTCCAGAAAATCAGATACCTATACCTGCAACTGAGAGCATTTCCTCACAGCCCCATTCTCCACTCCATGAGTCTCAACTGTTCCTCAATCTGAGTCTGAGTCAGTTTCACCTGCACAAACTGCAACTTCACCCTTACCAAATTCTGCAGTTCATCAATCGCCTCCTGTCCCTAATACACATCCTATGCAAACCAGGTCAAAGAATGGAATTTTTAAACCAAGGTTGAATCCTACATTGTTACTAACTACTGCTGAACCCAGTACTGCCAAACAGGCTTTGCAGGATCCAGGTTGGACAACAGCTATGCATGAAGAAATATCTGCACTGCATCAGAATGGTACCTGGACTTTAGTACCCTTACCTCTTAACAGAGTTTCTATTGGTTGTAAGTGGGTGTTTAGGGTTAAACAAAACCCCGATAGCTCGGTTCAGAAGCTCAAGGCAAGACTGGTTGCAAAAGGACTTCATCAACAGTTTGGATTTGACTACAAGGAAACCTTCTCCCCTGTTGTGAAACCTGACACAATAAGAGTAATGTTGACTCTGGCTGTCACCAATCACTGGTGCATTCAACAACTTGATATCAACAATGCCTTCCTTAATGGCACTCTGGAAGAGGAAGTGTATATGACACAACCCCCAGGTTTTGAGAGCAATGATAAGACCTTAGTTTGCAAGTTAAACAAGACTCTTTATGGACTGAAACAGGCCCCACGAGCTTGGTATGAGAGGTTAAGATCAACATTCTTGCAGTTTGGATTTGTTTCAAGCAAGTGTGATCCCTCACTTTTTGTTTACACCTCTTCCACAACTACAATGTATGCTCTTGTATATGTGGATGACATTATTATCACAGGTCCTTCAGCTTCTTTAGTTAAACTCTTTGTTTCAAAGTTGAAAGATGTTTTTGCCTTGAAAGATCTAGGACAACTTGTCTACTTCTTGGGCATTGAAGTAAAACATCTGGCAGATCATTCCATTATGCTCTCCCAAAGGAAATACATTCGCGACCTGCTTGAAAAATCCAAAATGGCGGATTGCAGTCCAATTTCTTCCCCAATGGTTGCCGGATTGAAGCTTACCCGTGATGGGGACTCTCCTTTTAGGGACCCTACACTTTATCGCTCCACAATAGGGGCGTTGCAGTATATTACTATTACAAGACCAGAACTCAGTTTCTCTGTTAATAAGGTATGCCAATTCATGTCAAATCCCAAGGAATGTCATTGGTTGGCTGTCAAACGTATTCTGAGGTATCTTCAAGGAAGTCAGCATTTTGGCCTTCATCTCAAACCTGATCCACGCAGTGTTCCCTTGTCCTTGATGGGTTTTTGTGATGCCGATTGGGCAACTGACCCAAATGATCGCAGATCTACTTCAGGTGCTTGTATTTTTCTCGGACCAAACCTCATTACGTGGTGGTCACGCAAGCAAACAGTGGTTGCTCGCAGCACCTGCGAAGCTGAATATAGGAGTCTTGCTCAGGCCACAACAGATTTATTGTGGATTCAGTCCCTTCTCCAAGAACTCAAGGTCACTGCCACTACACCTACTCTGTTGTGTGATAACCTAAGTGCAATTATGCTCTCGCACAATCCGGTCCAACACTCCAGAACTAAGCATATGGAGTTAGATCTGTTTTTTGTTCGTGAAAAGGTCATTGCACAACAACTACATGTGCAGCATATTCCTGCAACAGACCAACTTGTTGATGTTCTCACCAAACCCCTCAGTTCAGCTTTATTCAAAGATTTGAGAGCCAAATTGACCGTGACAGATATGCACAGTTCAGTTTGTGGGGGGAGTATTAGAGATAATTAGTATAACTGTTATTTTATATTAAAATAAATATTTGTAGCCTATGTGGCAGCTAGGTTATTTGTAGCCTCTGTGACGGCTAGGGTTTGTTAAGATAAGCTTGCTGTGCAAGCCTTCCAGCCTCCAAGGTCTCTATATAAAGAGAACCTCTCTGCTGTATTTGATACGTTAAATTAATAGAAAATAATTTCCATTCCTTTTCTTTTCACCCTATTAGGGTTTCTAATAAATATTAATAATAAAAACATGGTTCAGAGCTATGGATGGTTAAATATGAGATAAAATAATTAACCACAAAAAACAAAATAAGGCATGTGTATTGACTCACCGTAACTGAAAGTTTCTGCAGAAAGGGAGAAGCTTGAAGAATAGGTAAAATCCACCAAATATCAAAATCCTCATATGTAGCATCAATGCTCAAGTTGAATTGTCTGAGATTTTCCAGTGTTTGAATACCTTGTAATGGTGTTACCTGACCAATGACATTTAAAATATTGATGAAACTAAAATACCAAAAGAAACTAAAATCTAGACTGTTCAGACAGTTTCTCAGGCTAACCTCAAAAGTATTTTTATTGATGTATAAATTCAGAGTCTCAAGCTTAGGAAGCTTGGCGAAGAGGGCAAAAGCATCATGTATTTTCTCAGCATGAGAGGAAACAATATATTCAATAGTCTTCAATATAGGAGCATTCATCGATAAGCTCCCTGATATAGTGTTGTCAAAATAGAAGTATGTGAGTTTTGGGCAATCCAAGGAAATGAATTTTAAATGCCTATGGTAATGGTGGTCGTCCAAATCCTCTTCAATCTTTTTTTTTGAACAGAACAACTCTTCAATCTTGAGATGGCATAATGATGAACTTTCTATTTTTAAGGATGATGAATTTATGCTGCTACTAATTAAGCTGAGCTCTTCAAGTAGGAGACAATTAGATAGCAGCGTTGTGAGCAAGTTTACATCCACAGTTGAACCTTCAATTTTAAGAGATCTCAAATTTGTGAACGTAAAAAGGTCAATGTTTGTTGCAGGATGACAATTTTCTTTTGTTTCCATACGCCAAAATCTGCCAAACCATGTTCCAGGATCACAAATTATACACCGTCTGAGATGCATATGCTTGAGTGTCGGATCTTTACCCTCAAAAGATAAGCCAAAGGGAAACTTGTAATAAGATGGTGTAAGCAGCTCGATTCTTCCAACTCCTCTTGCAATTGCAAACCTGATCCATTCATCGATGGTGCTGCTCGGCTCGTAATTTAATTCGAAATCTACCATGAATGAATCAATCTTTGTTCCTTTATAATTCTTGAGAAATTGATTCACTCGTTTTACGAATTCATTCCTTTCATCATGACTGCTCATAATACGACCATTTCCAAGCATATTGTGAGCATCGAATTTGAGATTTCTCCGTAGATGCCAGAGGTTGCACCACCTTTTAGACAGTATGCTAGTTTTCATCATATCTTTCATGGATATCATTGATAGGATACAAGACAGGACGCAATCAGGCAACGCACTAATATAATCCACTTTTGGCTGTGAAAATTTTGCAGAACAGCAAAAAATTAATAAATTAAATTGACTTGACTTAAAATTATACGTAACAGTTATGTCATGGAAACAGCACATCATGAGAAATAAAAAATAACACTTAACTCCCTCAACATCTGATTGGAGAAGACGAGGCACTGCAGGAGGAGACCCTTCAAGATGTTTACACGCCGCCATTGCAAAAGAGATTATTAGGTTAAATTATGATCACGGTACCACCACCCATGAGTCCCTTTTTTTTTTGGTACATCGGAAAATAAAAAAAGACAAGAAAAGCTACAAGGCTAACAGATCCCTAGCCAAGATGGGATTAAGCTCAGGAGGAGGATCCTCCAACCAAAGAATGTTACACTGGCGGACAGCTCCCAGCTCTGCTAGACAGTCAGCTGCATCATTCGCACTACGAGGAATATGAGTAATCTGGATGGTCCATTCTTGATTCATCAACGTCTTAATCTCCCCAAACTCAGTAGCTAGCTGATGAAAGTGGTAATGATCACCATGTAGCGTGTCAACAATCTCCTTGCAGTCCACTTCACACAATGCATATCTAATGCCATTATCCCACAAGAGGGTAAGGCCCATCTTCAAAGCTAGGATCTCTGCCATAAGAGGATCCCCTCCACCACTACCAGCCATAAAGCCTTTAACCCAAGCTCCGCCAGTGTCTCTAACAAGCCCTCCACACCCCATACGCTGCTGGCTATGACTATAGGCCCCATCAGTATTGAGCTTACAATAACCAGATGGGGGGAGCTTCCATCGAACAACTTCCGTACCTGCCTCGAGACCTGTCCCGTTCCCAAGCCACATCTCATACTCCTTACGCTCTTGGAGAATCCAACGAACCACTACATCAACAGTCCAATCATTATCTCCTAGCACTGAGATATTTCTCCAACGCCAAAGACCCCATATGGCCGCGACAAATAACGTCGCATGAGGCCCCTGTACCTGGTAACGAACCCAGTCCTTCACATTATCAGCTGCAAACCTCGACCAGTTGAGCGCGTTCAACCTAGACCAGACTTCCCGCGAATAGGGACAATCACGAAGACAGTGAAGCCCATCCTCAAGATGGTGTGAACACCGGGGGCAAGCAGGAGAATTTGCGAGATGGCAACGAAATCTATGGCTATTAACCTGGATCACACCATGCAAAAGTAGGAGCAGAAACACACGAACCTTCTCAGGAGCTCGTGTCTTCCAAAGCCACGACCAAGAATCTGCTGAAGGGAGCTGGGGTCCAGAATGGCACATCCAGGCATAAGCATCTGACGCTGTATACACTCCTTTCGAGCTATGCTTCCAAACCCAATGGTCATCAATATTAGCCCTTGTCTGAGGTTGGATTTCCACAAGACGTTGCTGGACATATTCCGGAACAATGGTAGCTAGCCGCGATATATTCCAGGAACCATTCACTAACACATCCGCCAGCGTCAAAGCAGAATCAGAGATATGAATGAAAGGGATGCACCGCCCCAAAGCTCCATGGTCGGACCAATCTTCAAACCAAAACGAGGTCCTTCCATTACCCAACTTGAATTCAAACCCCGTTTTCAAAACATCCCTAGCCTTTAATACTCCTTTCCAGAGAGAAGAAGAGCTCGGGCTCGTTGTTGCCTCTAGCACCGACCCATTACCAAGATACTTATGAGCCAACACCCGGACCCAAAGTTTCTCAGAATTCTGAAGGAGAGACCAAACAAGCTTCCCCATTAGAGAGGTATTAGCATGAGCAACATCCCTCATACCAACACCCCCAGCATGCTTGGGTAAGACCAAAGTCTCCCAATTTAACAAATGCCAACCCTTCCCCCCAGAATTTCTAGACCAGATAAAACTTCGAGTGATTCTATTAAGGCACGTCGTAGTTCTCCTGGGAAGCCACACAACCTGCATGGTATATGTGGGAATGGCTGCAAGAACGGATTTAGCTAGGCAAATGCGACCAGCAGTATTCAACAGACGACTCTTCCAGGAAGCCAACCGTCGAGACACTTGATCAATTAAGAACTTAAACTTGTCATGAGAAGCACGGCCGCTTGCCAAGGGAAATCCTAGGTACTTACCAAGGTCACGAGTAAAAGGGATAGGGCAAGAATCCATTAAATTTCTCCTAAGAGTTGCGGGAACCCCACGAGAACAAAGAGCCTTAGACTTTGCAACATTAACATACAAACCAGACGCTTCACCAAACTCCCCAAGCATCCTAGCCACAAGCTCAACTTGATTATGCTCAGCTTTACAAAATAATAGAACATCATCCGCGAAGAACAAGTGGGAAAGAGATGGGCCTCCTCTTGAAACACTAATCGGGTGCCAAATCTGGTCATGAACCGCATTCTGAATACGAACAGATAATTTTTCCATGCACATGACAAAAAGATACGGGGACATGGGATCACCCTGACGCAATCCCCTCCCTGGAGAGAACCAAGGCAATTTAGAGCCATTCCACAAAAGAGCCAAACGAGACGAAGTCACACAACTCATGATCAATCTCACAATGCTATCCGGGAAGTGCAAGTCCCTAAGGGTACCTTCCAAAAAACTCCAAGAAAGCTTGTCATATGCTTTTTCTAGATCAATCTTTAGCGCCATGGACCCCTTTTTTGCATGGGAATTATTTAGGTGGTGGATCACCTCATGAGCAAGAATTGCATTATCGGTTGTTCCTCTCCCAGGAACAAAACTGGACTGGAGAGGCCCAATAAACTAATCCAAGAAGGGCCTGATACGAGCAACCAAGACCTTCGTAATGATCTTATAGGTCACATTACATAAACTTATCGGACGGAATTCCTTGATATTAGTAGGTACATCTACCTTTGGAATAAGCACCACCAGGGTTTCTGCAAGAGAAGGTTCAATAGAACCTGAAGAAAATGCAGAGCTCACCAACCTCCAAATATCCTGACCCACAATGTCCCAATACTTCTTGAAAAACACTGGTTGGAAACCATCCGGCCCAGGGGCCTTGAAAGACTTCATAGACCAAAGAGCTCGCCGAACCTCTTCAAGAGACACAGGTTCAAGCAAAGCTGCAGCACACACATTCGGGATATGAGGCATGTTGCTCACCTCGTACTCATGATGAATGCCATCCCTAGCAGCACCAAAAAGCTCCTGGAAAAAACCCTGGGCCTCCGTCCTTAGTGTTGCCTCATCTGTACTCCACGTGTTATTTCTAAGGAGCAGCCTGTGGATCTTATTCCTCTTACGCCGAATTACCGTTTGAACGTGAAAGAAATTAGTGTTCCTATCCCCAAAGCGCACCCATTGCTCACGGGACTTCTGGTACCAAAGGAGTTCCTCTTGACGAAGAATCTCCCGATACTCTCCTTGTAACTGGGCCTCTAAACGAACCATGCTAGGGCGAACTTCCATATCAAGATCTCTTTGAATGCCTTTAAGTCTGCCCTCTACATGTCGTTTCCTTTGGAAAATATTTCCAAAGGTATGCTTATTAAACCATAGTGAATCTGTTTGGACCCGAGAGAGCTTACCTTGGACATCACCTCCCAGGCTTCTCCAAGCATTAGCCACGACTCCTCGGTACTCCTCGTGGTCCACCCAGGCAGCCAGAAAACGGAAAGGACGTTCCATGGGGCTAGGAGAAGGAGCATGGCAACGGACCAAGAGAGGATTGTGATCCGAATAAACTCGAGTCAAGACTTCCACATATGCTTCTGGGAAAGTCAAACGCCAAGAACAATCAGCAATAGCTCTATCAAGACGCTTGGAAATGCTCAGTATGCCTATCTCCTTCCTGTGCCAAGTAAACAAACCGCCCTTAGCCTCAAGGTCAAGCATGTCACAATTCTCAAGAGCCTCAGCAAAGAGCAACGCCCTGCCTTGGGTAAAAGCTCCTCCTCGGACCTCAGAGGGATAAAGAACCTCATTAAAGTCTCCTACTGCCATCCAAGGTTTTGTTACCCTATCTCGAAGTTGAGCCATGTATCCCCATAACGCTTCACGATTGACTGGTATAGGGCTTGCATAAACTGCAGAACAAGTCCAAGAGAAAGCACCTATCTCAATATCAAAGGTTACAATCTGAGCCATAGAATCCACCAAAGAAATACGAGCATTTGAGCCTTGGTGGCACAATACCCAGATTCCTCCACTGTGCCCAGTAGCTTCAACAATGCAACTAGGCAAGAAACCCTGTGCCCTCCAGAACCGTTGGGCCCTATGGAACTGACAGTGGGTCTCAACCAAGACTACAATGTCTGGTCTATTCACTCTAATATACTCTTTGAGAGCAAGCTTAGCATTAGAGCTTAGCGCTCCTCTAACATTCCACACAAAGATAGAAAAATCTTCGAACCCTAACATTAAAAACTTGGAGAGGGTGGTAGGTCTCTTAACTAGACCTCTTAGAGGCCCCAGGAGATAAACTCCTCTCTCGTTCCCGTCGCATCTTGCCATCTGAATTCGTACTCCCATCCTTGCTTGTGGCATCTTCTTTTTGCATACATCCACCCTCTGGCGGTCGAACAGAGGCATGGGCACTACCAACCCATGAGTCCCTTTATGTAGATTAGGATGATTTGATTTTAAAACAAAAATATATCAAGATTGATTGATTTTGAAACAAAATATATCTATGATTTGATGTTTCCGAAAAAAAGAAAAGAATATACATAAGATTTTTTTTTTTGAAAGTATACATAAGATTGGTTAAATACATATAACCCCATTATGTATATAGGTTAAATATAACAACCTATCATGATAATTTAGGATGATTTGATTTTTTTAAACAAAACGTATTGTTTTTAATTATAAGTTAATTTTTTTTGCAGAATTATTAGTTAATTAAATGTCAAAAATCATCAATATCAATATTAATATTAATATTAATATTAATATCAATATTAATATCAATATCAATCAATATCATCAATCAATCAATATTAATATCAATATCAATCAATCAATATATATTAGAAAAGAAGAACTTTTATTAGAAAAGAAGAACTTCTATCAGGTTGATTTAGTGACGCGTCATTCTCATAAAAAAAATTCCACGTGTCATTCTCAGGTTAATTTTCATAAAAAAATACATTTTTAAATTTTATAATTGATTAGGATTTATGTTGTTTATTTCTTGATTTTATCTTAATTTATTTTTGATTTATTTTTAGAGTATTAATTAATTTTTATGGTATTTTAATTGAATTTTCGGATTTTTAATTAATTCAGAATTTTATGAGTTTTTATTGTGATTTGCTAGATTTTGATAGTTTTTATCTATATTTTTTTAGTACCTTTTTAAATTTTAGATTTGATTACAATTTAGGTTGTTTATTTCATGATTTTATCCAAAATGGTTTTAAGATGGCCGTGAAAGAATCCTTGGAAAGCTTCAAGCTGAAGGGATTGAACTAGACAATCTTATACTCGTATAAGAATCAAGAATGTATAATTCGACTTTTTTACCACCATAGTGCAGTTTTGGAACATATTTACCATTATAGTGTAACTTTTTTTTTTATTTACTAAACTAGTGTAAATCGCCACTCGAAGTGGCGATATATATATTTTTTGTTTTTTTTTAAGAAATCGTCATTGTGAATGGCGACACTTTAAATTATTAATATTTTTTAAGAAATCGCCACTGGTAGTGGCGACACCATATTTTTTATTTTTTTGACTATCTATTTTAGTGACGGAAAGAAATCCGTCACAAAATCCTGGTATATGATTTAAAAGAATTAGTGACAGAACATGGATTGAGAAACTATCCGTCACAAAAAACATATTTCATCGCTAACCCTTTTGCGACGGAAGAATCCCTTTTCAAATATCCGTCGCTAATTTATTTAATATTGTTCTCTTGGATTTTGGGATGTAATAGACTTCGTCATAAATAAAATTCGTCATTAAGTCCTTTGTGACGGAAAAGTTCTTTCTCCATATTCTGTCACTGATTCCTTTCAATTATTTACCAGGCTTTTGTGACGGGTTTGTTTCCGTCACTAAAATAGAAAGTCAAAAAATAAAAAAATTTAGGTGTCGCCTCTGGTAGTGGCGATTTCTTAAAAATATAATAATAATTTAAAGTGTCGCCAATGTAAGTGGCGATTTCTTAAAAAAAAGCAAAAAAATATATATGTATCGCCACTCTTAGTGGCGATTTATACTGCTTTGGTAAATAAAAAAAAAAGTACACTATAATGGTAAATAAGTTTCAAAACTACACTATGGTGGTAAAAGAGTCGTATAATTATGCATCTTTCTGTTTTGGATATTGGTAGAATAATATGACTTGGAAACCAAACAGTTTCTTTGCTGTATTGCCATCCTTTTTTTTTTTTGTTTTGTTTAATCAACATCTCTTGATCAATCGGTTCTATTCTATCTAAGATAAAAAATAGATCAGTAATCAGTTGGATTGTCTATTGATTATTTTTGTTGGATCAAAGGTGTTAGTTTGGGTATGCTTTTGTGCTTTATTGCTGTATTTTCTTTTTTAAACAAAACACTTTATTATTTTCCCACAGCGGAGTCTCTCTATCGCGTCCCAATCTAGCCAGATAATCGGCCACCGAATTAGATTCTCTATAAATGTGAGCAACTCCCAAGCAAGCAACTTCCACCATAAGCCTATCAATGGAATTGAGGTCATTTAAGAGCCCAAGGTCTATCTTTACAGTTTACAGCTAGCTAAGGTAGAGTCAGTCTCGATGAACACATGTGAGAAAGAGAAATATTTGCTGTATATCATCATCACCTATTTCATGATCATGACAGCCCTTGGTGATATTGTGATGTTGATAGTGTTTCCACCTTTTTATGCCTTTCTATTTTATTCAGTATGATGCTTTGCTTTCGAAAAATACAAGAATGGATGCAAAAATTAAATAATTCTAAAGACCTTCAACAATGCTGATATGAAGAACCTATGTAAAAATGAAAATAGAATGGCAACTCTGCTGCTATGACTGGCGTATTGATCACTGAGCATCTCTGGGTCGGTTTCCAGTTCTCACTTGCTTACAAATCTTGGCTGTGCAACTTCCTCTGTTATCCTCTGTTTTCCCCCTGTCCTCTTTCTATCTTTTCCCACTTTCTACTGCTTTGTGATTTTTCAACTTTGCAATGTAATCTGTTTCTATATTGACTTGGGCAGGCACCCCTGTGTCTTTTAATATAATTTGTTGCTTATCAAAAAAAAAATATCACTTCCTTGAAGCACCCCTACACAGCTAGATCATAGCATAGCTGGAGTTTTTGCCAAAGAGGTAGTGCAGTTGCATGGTATTCTGGAGTCCTTATTGAGCGATTGGGATCCTATATTAATTGTAAGTATATTTTGGAGGGAGTTATTCAAGTTGCAAAAGGTGTTTGGAGACTTACTTACGTTTGCATCTGAACAGCCTAAGACTTGGTCCCATTGGCTTCCATGGGCTGAATTATGGGACAACACAACCTTCCCATGTGTCTACCAGAACTTCACCATTTCTGATTGTGTATTGAAGGCAGCCGCCTATGGTGCTTCGGTTTGTAGAGGGAGAGACTTGCGTAGAGGTAGCAGCAATGGAGTTATTTTGAAGTTACTGCCTACCACAAACTTTGCCAACTTTAATAAAATTCAAAATTTAGTTATTGACGTCCAAACCCATCGGTATTGTATAAATATCTCGAAAAATTGCTGCCATCCACAAACTTTGCGAACTTAAAAAAAAATCAAAATTTAGTAGCGGCCAAAACCATTCGGTTTTTGGTCAAGGTTTGTGCTGGCAGTGGTGACTGTGATGGCAAGTTTGGGGTGTTGCTGGAGGTAGAGTTTCCTCTCCTTAGTTTGGGTTTTTTCGGTTCTTTGCAGGTCGCATCATGCTGCGAGGTGTTGTTGGGTTCCAGGCGCTTGAAGTAGTGATTTGTAGTTCTTCCCTTGGATTTTTGGCTGCTCCCAACCGTTGTGGCTTTGTGCTTTGAAAATGGATGTCTCGTCGGCACTCCTCTTTGTCTTTGTTTGTTTTGGGCTGTTTTCCGTGTTGTGCAGTTCTAGTTCTTATGCTTTCGCTTTTTGATCGATGTCGCGTTCTGATTTGTGTCCCCTCCAATGACGAGATGAGTTCTGTTTTTGTTGGGTTATGTTCATCTCGGTCCCCGACAGTTGCCTCTTCTCGTCTTGATTGTTAGGTGCTTGATCCAAGTTAGGATCCTTGTCGATTGCTTGGGGTCTATCCTGCATTAGGGGTGTTCGTGGATTGGATTGGATCGGTTTTGAGGAGAAAAATCATCCGATCTGATCTCATCGATTTTATGATTTTGTCATCCAATGGATTTTTTACTAAATTCAAATCCGAACCAATCCGATCCAATCTATAGCGGTTTGGATTGGATTGGATTATTCGGTTTTTGTTTCACTTTTTTATACTTTGAAATTGTGTTGTATAAATTTTAAAAATATATAATATATGATAAATACAACGATACATAATTTATAACATTAATATACCATTCATAAATTATAACATAGTAACATATTTTTAAATTATGATTATAATTGTTTACTTTGATACATGTATATAGTTCAAATAATTACTTGAACTTTTTTTATTAAAACGTAATTTTATAAATAAGCATGTGTGATATAATCAATATATAAACAATAAACATGTATAACTAAAAGTAAACATATTTGTGAATGTTCGGTTTGGATTGGATTGGTTCGGTTTTGGAAATCAAATCCGAAATCCGATCCGATCCAATAAATAATTTCGGTTTTTTCAATTTCCAGTCCGTTCGGTTTTCGGTTTGATTGGATATCGGTTTTTTTGATCGGTTTGTCGGTTTTGTTTGGATTGGTTCGGTTATGAACACCCATATCCTGCATACTTCATTTTGTGCAGGTGTTTATTAGGTGCTGTATTTTAAAAGTTTTTCTTGTGGGGGTGCCAAAGCAATTTGATTCCAAGGTGTTTTTTTTTAGGTTTTTCTATGTACTATTGAAGGGGACTATGATCACTTTGTTGAGTGTCCTTTGTATTATCGACTAATTTTCATCCAATAAAACTTTCAACTTAACTAGAAAAAAAAAACCATATAAGTATCCCAAAAAAAGGCTTCAGTAACGATATTTCAGAAAAAGTTGTCGGTAAGTTTGGATAAAACCATCCGTTAGTAACCTATAAATACCGAGTTTGCAGACCATCTTACTCACAATTCTCCTTTTGCTTCGGATAGTGATACTATTTCTATGGATGAAGCTTTCAAAAAAGTAACATTTTTACCTAGCAAAAAAGAGTTTTATTGTGAAAAAAAAAACAATTACCGACTTTTTGTGGTTATAGATGGTGTTTGACCCTCGGTAATACCTTTTTTCTTGTAGTGTTGTTGAGACCAAGAATATGTTGTCAATATGTTTTGACACGAAGAATCTTAGTGAAGCTTCTTTTGTTATGGGGCTAGAGATGCATAGAGAAGTCTTGTATGCTTTTGGGTTTATCTCAGAAAATCTTACATTGATAAGTTTTTATAATGTATTAATATGGAGCATTGTAGGCTTGGTGATGTCCCTATTTTCAAAGGGGTTAAGTTGTCTAAGGATGAATGTGCTAGAAATGATGTTGAAAATACCTTTATGGAGAATATTCCTTATACTAGCGTTGCGGCTAGTCTAATGTATGCTCAGGTTTGCACTAGACCATATTTGTCTTGTTGGGGGTTGTTGTTAAAATGCATGTCATGAAATCACTACAAGAAAAAAATGTATAGTAGTGTCGATTAGAAACCGACGCTAACATGCCAACAACTGACGCTACAAGCGATTTGGCGTCAAGGTAGAGGTTAAAAAGATCGAAGCTAATTTTGTTGAGTCGCCAGCTTGCTGACACAAAGTTTATCGTCGTTCATGTCGACGCTAGGCCGACTCAAATCTCTAAATTAACAGATGACAGTAAAGCAAAGAAAACGGTCTTGGTTCTCAAGTCATTAATTAGACCAATCTTCAGATTAATTAGCACAAACAGGGTCATGTGGTCTCTTACTTTGCTTTGGTTTTGCATGATTGTAAAGGTCTTAGGGTCGGCTTTGAGTATTTTTCTTTATCTTTTATTATATAGAAGAACTGGTAATCAGACTGTTGATTTTGTTGCAAAATTGATTATCCTAATGTTACCTAGGTGGATAATGCTCCCTCGGAAATAGTTGCTTTCCTTCAGGTAATGTATTGAGT